>NW_007732385.1:22953-44895 GCF_000696425.1 Galeopterus variegatus | reverse complement strand
GCTAAAAAAAAAAAAAAAAAAAAGAAAACAAAGGCAAACATGTTACAAATGTATGGCACTTTATATGCAAAATTGGAATTTCCTATGTTGAATTTGCTTGAATATAAATTAGAAGTCATTTCTTTATAAAAAAGATTCCCATCAGGATTTTCTTTTGATAGTGCCTTTTAAAAAGATTTTTCTCCATATGCAACTTTTCGTGAATATGCCTATTGGGCAAAGGCAGAAAGTCCTGTATAAAGCAGGAAAGAGGTGATGATTTATGAAGCAGAATGAACTGGACACAACTCTAGTCATTTGTTTAGCTGCCTTCTCTTTCATCATACTGTTTGTATTAGTCTGTTTTGTGTTGCTATAACAGAACACCGGAGACTGGGTAATTTATAAAGAAAAGAGGTTTATTTGGCTCATGATTCTGGTACAGTTGCATCTGGTGCGGGTCTCAGGCTGCTTTTACTCATGGCAGAAAGTGGCAGACAGCCGGTGGATACAGGCAGATCCTATGGCAAGAGGAAACAAGAGAGAGAGACAGAGAGGAAGTGCCAGGGTCTTTTAAACAACCAGCTCTCACGGGAATTAATCAAGCAAGAACTTACTCACTATCCCCACCCCCTAGGGAGAGCATTAATCCATTCATGAGTGATCCTCACCCGTGACTCAAACAACTCCCAACACTGCCACATTGGAGATCAGATTTCCACATGAGTTTTTTTGGGGGGACAACACATACAAACTCTATCACTGTGCTAACAACCAATCATGAGGAATAGCTGAAGAAATTACCCAAAGGGCTGAAATTATAAGGGTGGGACCTGAATTGTATGTTTGAAATCAAACATTGCCACAAAGTTGCTATATGCACCATCATCTTTCAATAAGTATTATATTCTGCAGCTACATATTATTGTTAAAACCTATTAAGTACTAATTCTAGGCACCAAGGCAGTCCACGTGTGTCAGCTATAATTCTTTTGGTGATGGAGGAGAAATTATAATTTAGAAAGGCAAGAAGGAAATAAAATTAGTTTCCATTAAAATTAAAGGAAAGCATTAGCTGACTTCATTAAGACAAGTCAGAGCCATTAGGAAATGAAATTACATATCTAAAATCATGAAGCCCACAGATAGAGTAATTAGTATGAAATCTATTTCTCTTCTAAATTTATCCAATGTTTCCTCAAAACCCTGTCCAAAACATAATTCATTCTCTCATGCCCCCTTCCCAGTTAGAGTTATAGAACTTTACAGAAAAGGCTAAAATTACCACATTTGTAAGATGCTTACAAGGTTGTTATTCACATGTATAGAGTGGTTTTACTAAAACCCCATGCAAGCTGTAGCTATGAGAGAAGGGCATCTCAACAGGAGTAGTAACCCTTAATAAAGGACTGGAGGCACTGCCAAAAGCATAACCACGTTGGGTGTGGGGTGGGGAATCAATACCGTACCCAGTGTCTCTCTCTTCCCTTCCTTTGATCTTATGCTAGTGCCTCCCACTGACTGAATCTGAGCTGAAGCGCTAGCTAGGGACCCAGGAGATTCTGTACCTAGAGCCTTCAGGGCACAAAGTAGAGCAGAGAATGGTGGACAATGAATCTGCAGGAACAAATGGAGAATAGCCAATACAACTGTGAATGGGGATTCATAAACCACAGCAATGCTTCCTTAAAATGCCCCATTTCTCTTTCATACATTTCCTTCACAAATCAATTCTTCTCATAACCCCTAAAAAATCCCCTCTAGTTCTCCCCTGTATGTACCTCTTTTTAACATCTTATGCTCCTGGCTTCCCTCTTTACTCTTGATTCATTCTACAGCATAAAATTCCAACAGTGAGTCTAATAAGGCAGAACCCACTTTCTAGTGTGCAGGAAAGAAAGAGATGAATTATTACCAAGCTTGAATTCTCATTAGCAAGTAGGAAGAGAGAAACATTGGAGGAATTCATTTATTAATAATTTTTATCTCTTTACAATAGGACTTTCTAAAATTTTAATCTTACCGTCCTTCCTTGCTATCAGCACCACCACATCTATTACCACCATTCTATTGTCACTCTGCTAAAGCCATACCTGCTAACCTTTAAGGTTGTCAGTCTTGTGTTTTGACTCCTCCAAGACTGAATGCCACCGTGTTCTCTGCAACCTCCTACCTTTTTTCCAGAAATTAGAATATTCTGGAAAGAAGTAAATTGGTGTTGAAAGTAATTTTTAAAAAAACAAAGCAGTAGAGTAATGAGCCTGCAACTATCATCTTCTGGGTGTGGTTAGGGAAAGACAGTCAAAGACAGTGCTGCTGAGAACACTGTCATCTCAGGGTGACTGTGTGCATGCCCATGCTGCATACTATAAGGAGTAACATCAAAGGTCTCACAATGCAGGGGAAAACAGACTTCACCGAAGTAACCCAGCCATTTACTAAACAATTGAACAAGCAAGCAACAATAACAAGCCCAGGAGGTGGGGTGGGCAAGTACCTGGAGTTGCTATAATATATAATCTAAAATGTTCAGTTTTCAAAAACAATTATGAAACATGCAAAGAAAGAGGAAAGTCTGACACATACAATGGGGGGAAATCAGACAACAGAAAGCAACCCATAAGAAGGAGCAGATGTCAGTATAACAGACAAAGACTTCAAACTATCCATTAAAAATGTGTTTAAAGAACTAAGTGATCCTCTTCTTTTTTGTCACAACATGGATGGACCTAGAGGACATTATGCTAACTGAAATAAGCCAGACACAGAAAGGCAAATATTGCCTGATATCCTTTATATGTGGAACCTGGAAAAACAAAAAGGTCAAATATATGAGTACAAAGATAGAGAATAAAACAGTGGTTACCATAGGTGTTTGGGAGCTGGGGGGATGGGGAAATGTTGATCAAAGGGTATAAAGTTTCAGTTAGACTGAAGGAAAAAGTTTTTGAGATCTATTGCAGAGCATGGTGACTATAGTTGATAATAGCATATTGTATATTTTTAAATTGCTACAATGGTAAATTTCAAATGTCTCACTACATAAAAATGACAAGTGAGGTAATGGACATGTTAATTAGCTTGACTTAATCATTTCACATTGCATACTTATAGCAAAACATCACATTGTACCCCATAAATGTGTACAATTATTATTTGTCAATTAAAAAGAATAATAATTTTAAAAGCACCAAGTGGAAATTCTGTAGCTCAAAAATGCAATAACTGAAATAAAAAATTGACTACAGGAGCTCAACAGTAGATTTAAACAGGCAAAAGAAAGAATTACTTTACCTGAGGATAGATCGATAGGGATTATGCAATCTGAAGAACAGAGAGAAGAAAGAAGGAAAATAAATAGAGCTTTAGGGAAACGTGGGACACCATTAAGTGCAACAGCATGTGCATAATGGGAGTGACAGAAGAGAAGATAGAGAGAGGAGAAGAAAAAGTATTTAAAGAAATAATGGCTCCAAATTTCCAAAATTTCTTACAAAACATTAATCTACACATCCAAGAATCTCAACAAACTCCAAATAGGATAAAAGTAGAGATCCAAAAATGGTCACAACACAGTAAAAGTGTTGAAAGACAAAGAGAAGGAGAAAATCTTATAAGCAGCAAGAAAAAATGACTCTACTTATAAGGGAACCCCCATAAGATTAATAGCTAACTTTTCATAAGAAACATTAAAGACAAGAGAACAGTGTGATAACATTCAAAGTGCTCAAAGAAGGTTCGGATCCTATATAGGACTGGCCGGTGCACTCACTGGCTGAGCACGGTGCGGGCAACACCACACCAAGGGTTGCGATCCCCTTCCCGATCACGAAAAAGACAAAAAAAAAACAAAGTGCTCAAAGAAAAGAAAAATGTCAACCAAGAGTCCTATATCCAGCAAAACTATATTTAAATAAAGCCATTCCCAAATAAACAAAAATAGAGAATTCATTGCTAGTAGGCCTTCCTTACAAGAAATATTAAAGGAAGTTCTTCAGGTTGAAAGCAAATAACTGCAGACAGTAATTCAAGTATACACACACACCAAAAAAAAAAAAAAAAGTAAAAGAAAAAAGAAAGAGCAGTGGTTAAGGTAATTATGTAATTATAAAATATAGTATAAATGAGTCACATCAACAAAAATGGTGGAGTAGGCAGCTCCAAGTTTCCATCCCATTCCCATACCCCACTCCAAAAAGACATCAAAAAACAAGTAGAAACTTTCATAACCAACATTGTCAGAAATCTAAAAAATAGTCAGATGTTTATAGCAACCAAGCAGTTAATCAAGAGAAAGGCAATTTTAAAGTGATAGAAAAGTTTTATGATGTTTTCACCTGCTTTTGCCCCATTCCCACACCTGTGTGGCAGTGATCTTGGTCTCTAAGCAATGGCAACCTGCATTCCCAATGTGAGACCATGGTTTCTGGTTCTGGAGGGAGTAAAGCAGACCTTATTCACAAACTATTGTATATGTCTCTTCTAACCAGTCTAGAAGCCACCTGAAAAACTAATGGAAGGTGTTCTCACGCCTATGTGTTTTGCCTAACTTGGGACTTAGGCTAAAAATGTGGCAGACTTTGCTGGAAAACACTGCAGGCTAAACAAACAACCCTCAGATGCTGGGGGCAAAAAATTACAGTCAAAACACACAAGGGTATTTCAATTAGTCTCCAAAAATATTTGTATTATCTTTTAATTCCATTTTTCCACTAATATTTTGAAATACCATCATATAATAAATTACCTAAGGCATGGGGTAAAAACCTAGGGAGAGTTTCTTTGTGAAACTAGGATATTCAAAAGCAGCAATGTACATGTGGTAATTTAGAATGACATGTGCACATTCCAGGCAAGACACATGCTGAGAAAAGACTTGAGAAGATCTTAAGCTTTCACCATGGGCTGAATCCTAGGCTCAGTGCAAGCCTTACTAAGTATTGAAGCAGTGCTCTGGCACAGAGCTAATGTGCAAAGACTGAAATAGGTGTCATTTGTCTGTGCTCCTGGAGGTTAAGAAAATCTCTGTCAAACACTAGTCTAACCAAGAAAGTGAAAGATCTCTACAATGAAAACTATAGAACACTGATGAAAGAAATTAAAGAGGACAAAAAAAATGAAAAGACATTCCATGGTCATGAATGGGAAGAACTGATATTGTCAAAATGACTACACTACCCAAAGCAACCTACAGATTTAATGCAATACCTATCAGAATAGTAACAACATTCTTTACACAAATAGAAAAAAAAAAATCCTAAAATTTGTATAGAATCACAAAAGACCCTAAATAGCCAAAGAAATCCTGAGCAAAAAAGAATAAAGCTGGAAGCATCACACTACCTGACTTCAAAATATAATATAAAGCTATAGCAACCCAAACAGCATGGTAATGGCATAAAAACTGGCTATTATCAAAAAGACAGAGAATAACAAATGCTGATGAGGACATGAAGAAAGGGGAACACTCCTACACTGTTGGTGGGACTGTAAATTAGTACAGCCATTATGGAAAACAGTATGGAGTTTTCTCAGACAACTATAAATAGAACTACCATATGACCCAGCAATCCCACTGCTGGGTATATAACCAAAGGAATGGAAATCATCATGTCAAAGGGATACCTGCACCCCCATGTTTATGGCAGCTCTACTTACAATAGTCAAGATTTGGAACCAACCTAAATGTCCATCAATGGATGACTGGATAAGGAAAATGTGGAATATATACATAATGGAATACCACTCAGCCATAAAAAAGAATGAAATTCTGCCATTTGCAACAGCGTGGATCAGCTTGGAGAAATTTATGTTAAGTGAAATAAGCCAGACACAGAAAGAGAAATGCCACATGTCCTCATGCATAACTGGCTGCAAAGGAAGGAAGGAAGGAAGGGAGGGAGGGAGGGAGGAAAAGAGAGAAAGAAAAAAAAAGAAAAAAGGAAAGAATCATAATACTACATTGAATTTTTAGAAGGAGAAAACAGAACTGTGATTACTAGAGGTGGGAAAGGGGGAGGGTTAGGAAGAAATTAGTTAATGGACACAAAAAACGATTATGTTTTGTAATGATGAATATGCTAATTATCCTGATTTCATCATCACACATTTTATACAAATACTGATAGTCAACTCTGTACCCCACGAATATGTACAATCAATTATGTTTCAATAAAAAAAATGGAACAGGAAGTAACGAAAGAGACACTTTTAACATGGAAGAACACAGGGGAGCGAGAGTATGGAAAACAAGATTTAACCGTGGTCTTAGGTAAGTAAGCCTCCAAGATCTAAGGTTCAGATTGTCTTTTGGGAAAGAAGGGCAAGAAAAAAATTGTACCACTAACTATTTCCTGTTGAAGCTGCAAGAAAATATGAGTTGCTTTCTCTGTTAGGAAGGTTATCATTTCCATTGGTTTGGCAAGGGTTGAAACTAGTCCAGGAGCTCTTGTTGAAGTGGATTAATGGAAGTGTTCAGAGCTGAGAATTAGTTACTATTTGATCATAGAAATAAGAGGAACTTTGTCCAATACCCTGGCTTTGCAGAGGAGGAAAACAAGGCCAAGAAATAAGATGTGGTTTTACCAGAAACATATTGAGGACCTAGAATCTGAGCAAGGCCTTAAGGGATGGTTTACATTTTAGCTATCATTATTATTATTATTATTATTATTATTATTATTATCATCATCATTATCATCATCATCATCATCATCATCTAATTTCTTTCTTGGCAACAAGGGAAACAAGTTATATGATACTGAAAATACTACATCATTGTATTTTTTAAAATACCTTCACACACCAAGGAAAAAAAGATACAGATATCACTAGTTGACCTATTTTCTACATGAATCTAGAAACATTTGTCAGTACCCTATTGAAATATAATATTTTTAATTAAGTAAATAATGTCTAACTTTTATCAGGTGCTTTAGAGTTGATAAAGCATATATTCAATTTAATGCACACAGCGACCTTATGTGGTAGGCTTTATTATCTGAAATTTTGCAAATGACAAAACAAATCCAAAGACCATTTAAATAAATCCCCAAGTGTCCAAAATGATGCAACTAAAAAGTGACTAATATTCAAACCCAAATTTAGTGACTTCAAGTCAATTCTAGGAATTATCCTTGACTGCATGTCTATGTTGCTACATCCTGTCAATCAAATCCTGCATGTTTTGCCTCCTAAGTAGGCCTCAAATCTGTCCCCTTTTCTCCATGCTTACTACCCCTGGCCTAGTCCAGGCTTTTGTTGTATCTTCCCTGCACTGCTGCAATACTATCTCAACTTTTCTCATCTCCATTCTTGTCTCGCTTAAATTTAGCCTTCATGCAACAGTCAATGTGCTATCTAAATGCAAATCTGAACATGTACTTATGATATTGCAAATAAAAATGGAAGAACAAATAAAAAATCAGCAATATTTTAGTCTAAATGGATTAACACATTGTTAGGTGGGACTTCAACCATCCAGTACCATGAAGTGTCTCTTGGTATATATGCGTTCAGAAATTTTATAACTTTATTGAGGAGACAGGATTAACATTCTCAGCACCAACACCCCAAGAGAAAAGGGGGTATATAATAAAGTGCTAAGCTGCATATAATGAAGAGCCAGAATGCAAGACAGAAGTACCATAGGATTTATTATTTTGGTTTCAAAATCTGCTTTGAAAAGATCTTTTTTCAAATTGAAGAATTAGTGTACCATTAAAGTGTCCACGTTCTTTTGTTTTTCTTTTAATCTTTAAAACACAAACATACACTCAAACACACACAATGCTGTACAATTCCATTAAGATCTCAAGCTCATTAATGAAAACAGTACCTCTGATGGGAACGGTGATTGCTTTCCACTAACACTTTCACACTGATTGGCACCATCACTATCTTTCTCAGCCCAAATTGCTTTTCAGGTTGCTGAAGGGAGTTTTTCCTCATCATCGAAGTGAAATGCCAGCCTTATAATAACCACTGCCTAGAGGCAGAAGCTAACAATCTACTGCACCAAAGTTTGAGAATCAATTAAACTACTTTATTGAATAATTGAGTCAAACTTTCATCAAGCATCCTCTCCAAGGCCCTAAAGCACAGCCATCCTTTCCTTAAATATCCATTTATCTCTGTGTTTGCCCTGCTTTTTAATTCTCCTGTATATCTGTCCATTTTCTATTTTAGCAAAAGATGTATTGTGTATTTGGTAGGCCAGGGAAGCAGGTGTTAGTATAAGACCACTAAATAAAATTTTTTAGTGAAGAAGATGATGAGGATGGGAAGGGAAAGAAATAAAACAGTAAGTACTTTATTATTCTAAGAATAAATTATTTTTAAAAATTTTAAATATACCAAAACATCACAAAATCTTATTTAAAGAAACAAAGCTGCATGAGTGCAAACTAGGACACAGGCCATGTTACCGAATATGAAGATCCCACAGTACACAAATGTTCATTCTTTTCAAATTATTCTATACACTGAACACAATAGAAACAATAACATTTATTCTGGAACATAATATTATGTTCATCAGGAAAAATAAATGTATGTGGTCCATAAAGAAAATTGCACAAAAGGAAAAAAAACTTAAGGATAATTATATTACAAAATAATTTTAAAAGCATAATGTTATCACAAAAACAGCTCAGTAAAACAGAATAGAAACTCAATAGATATTACATATATACAAGATATAAATATATAAATATATGATTTACATGCTGTATAATTTAATGGAGAAAAAAAGATGTCATACATGATGTAACAAGATCTAGCAAACCAACAAAACCTTATATGAGGAAAAAATACTGTGAAGAAAATTGAAGTCAAATGACAAATCAAAAAAAAAATCCATACTAAATAAAGTCCTACTACAAATTGAAGAGGAAAAAGAGTGACATTTCCCCCAAATTGGCAACTATACGAGAGGTCTTCAAAAAGTTCATAGAAGGATTCACATGATCTTTTAATTCCATTTTTTTCACAAACTTTATGAAGTACCCTTTTATGAATTCAAAAAACAGAAGGCCAAAAAACATGAAGACAAGATTAAAGATGAAAAAGTTTGATCTCACAAATGATAAGGTGATGTGAATAAAGAGAGATGTAATTTCACTATTAAACTGGCAAAACCACACAAAATTAAAATAATTTGTGTTGGCAATGGAATGGGGAAAGGGAATGTTGATAGGCTGAAATTGGGAGAGTAATCTTGTTAGTCTCTGAAGACAATCTGGCAGCATGCAAAAAACTCCTAAAAATGTGTATCAGCTGGGACAGTTATTCTGCTTCTAGGAATTTATGTGAAGGAAATAATTATGAAAATGCAGAGATTTAGCTGCAAGAATGTTCACTTCACTGTTATACTTGATAACAAAAATTATTTCTTATATCTTATTTTTTTACATTTTTTCTCTAAATTTCTATAATTAGCAGTACTTTTATTAAAGAAAAAAATAATTATTGTTTGTTTATGAGGAGAGCTAAATAAACTGAAGAAGGGAGCCCATACTGGCTTAATGGAAAGAATACCGGAAAGAATGACCTGAGTAACTCTTTTTTTCTTTTTCCGCACCACGCTCAGCCAGTGAGTGCACTGGCCATCCATATATAGGATCCGAACCCACAGCCTCGGCGCTACCAGTGCCGCGCTCTCCCGAGTGAGCCACGGGGCTGGCCCTGAGTAACTCTTTCTTAAAAAGGATCTTTATTGGGCCGCCCGGTGGCGCATTTGGTAGAGTGCAGCACTTGGGAGCGCAGCGGCGCTCCCTCCGAGGGTTCGGATCCCATATAGAGACAGGTCTGCTCACTGGTTGTGCACGGTGCGGGCGCGACACCGAGCTTTGCGATCCCATTGCCGGTTGCGGTACGGGCGCGACACTGAGGGTTGCGATCCCGTTACCAGTCACAAAAAAAGACAAAAAAAGGAAGAAAAAAAAAAAAAAGGATCTTTATTGAAGAATATGTTAGTTCTTGTTTCTGGCCTCTATTACCCACGCCCCCACAGTTCTTAACAAGTCAAGCTCTATCAATGATCACCAAGCCTACTATCATCCCTGGCCTGCAGAAAAAGCCACCATTGAACTTCTCAGTAATGCTAGGGCCCTTCTCACTAGCACATTCCTGAGAGCCTGGCGAATGGTGAGTCCTTTGGGTTCCCTTGTGAAACACAATTCTCTGGTTTTATGACCCCACACAGTACATCCATTCCAGCATTCTCACTTCCCTGAGCATTTTTATTCTTTCCTCTACCATCCATCAGGAGAACTCTGGCATTTCCACTTCCCACAGCATGAGAGATCACTCTCTCCAGACTTTTAAGAGACACTCTAGCAGTGAGTTTGTTCCCCCTGGGCGTGCTTGCCAAGGTGTTAAATCCTGTGCTTTAAGGAAGTGCCATCAGTCAATGAATTCTTGATAATTTAGTCTTAAATTCCAGCTCCCTTGTAGAAGCATCCTAAAAATCCAATCCCAGAAAGTACTATGGCTTCTGCAGGACATAATAGCAAATTTTAGTGGCTCCTTCAGGGTGTAATCTCTTTCCTCCCTATCAGACCTATCACATCCTGAACCAGGTTATTCTGGGATTTAACCCTGGTTATTGGCCTGGCAACCAGGAGAGGAGGTAGTATTCCTCTGGGGGGCTAGGGGGCACCAGTTGCCTTGCATGGGAGAGGCCTCTGCAGTTTCTTCCCTCCTGGGAAGTGCTAGCTCTCACTCCAGAATGGTGGGTCACTTCTCCAAGCTCTGAGAGGAGATCTACAGAGCCAAAATCCTCCAGATCATCCTCTCAGTTGTCCCCATCTCATGTTTCAGCATCCCTCCCAAGAACAGGCTTGACTTTAGAGTAACAGACTTGCCTCAGCTAACAATTTAAACATCTCTGGATCTCTTAGACACTAGCAGACCCTGAATTTCCTCCTCAGCTTTGTCTATTCTCCTCCAGTGAACTACCATGTTGAGCTACCATGGAGACACTCTGGCTTTCACACTTGGCCTTTAACTGTCTGATGTGGTTGTAGAAGATTGCTTGTAGGGCTGTCCTGTTCACGTCTGTTTGGCCATATCATCATCCAATGAGGAGAAAGGATATGATGCCTACTCCTTCTCATCCAAAGAAGAGTTGGAATAGGTTGTTGGCAGAGACCAGGATTAGCATTGTGATGAGGAAGGTGGGTAGGTATTTGAAGAATTTGTTAATGTCTGGGTCTGATTGTGTATATCATAGTGAGAATTCCATGATGGATCATGTGATGAAGAGGGCTACTGGGGTGAAGATCATTGAGAAATAGTCTAATTTGAAGCTGAGGGATAGTTTGATTGAGATTCAGTGTCAGTTAGAGATTACAATGTCTTGTCCAGAGTAGATAAATATGAGGGCAGGTGTGAGGCTGTTTGGGCAGGTGAATTGGATTGAGGTCTTCACGTAGTGGGGGTAGGTGTTGTCTTTGTATGTGTTGGTGAGGGTAAGGATAATAGGGGTGATAAGGATAATAAGTGAAATTGTTGTTAAGGAGGAAAATAGGTTTATTACTTTTACTTGGAGTTGCACCAATTTTGGGGTTCTTAAGGCCAACGGATCACTTCTATCCTCTAAAAGTAAGAAAGCCATAGTTTTAAGTATGGTGGCAGGAGTTAGCAGTTCATGCAGTCTTTCTTGGTAGATAAGAAGCTTTGAGCTTCTATTATTAGGCTCACAACCTAATGTTTTCTTTAAACTATATTTACAGTAGTAGGGTCCTAAAATGGTTTGGGGTTGAGGGATAGGAGTAGGAGTGGAATGATGTGTGTGAGTGTCAGAGAGTTTTCTCATGTGAGGGATGGTTTGATGTTATTGATGTGGTGAGTGAAGGCTCCTCGTGTTGTGACTAGTGTGAATAGGGTGTATAGGGCTGTGATTAGTATGTTGAATCCCATGAGAATGATTGTGATGTTCGATCATGAGAATGATGTCATTCTTACAAATAACTCTCCAACTAGGTTGATGGTTGGTGGGAGGGCTAAGTTTGTTAGGGAGGCTAGTAATCACCATGCTGCTATTACGGGGAGGAGTGTTTGTAGTCCACAGGCCAGGATTATAGTTCGGCTGTGGATACATTCATAGTTAGAGTTTGCAAGGCAGAAGAGTAGGGATGATGCGAGTCCATGGGCGATTATTAGGGCTGTGGCTCCCATGAATCCTCAGGGTGTGTGGATTAGGATAGCTACGATTACTAGGGCCATGTGGCTAACGGATGAGTAGGCAATGAGGGATTTTAGGTCTGTCTGGCATAGACAGATGGAGCTTGTTATGATTATTCCTCATAGGGAGAGTACAAGGAAGGGGTAAGTTATAAAGTTTGTTAGGGGGCTTAGGGTGGTGGTGATTCGTATTATTCCATACTCCCCTAGTTTCAGTAGAATTGCTGCAAGGACTATGGATCCGTCGATTGGGGCTTCTACATGTGCTTTTGGTAGTCAGAGGTGGAGTCCGTAGAGTGGTATTTTTACCATAAATGCCATTATGCATGCTGCTCATAGAAGGGTGTCGGATCATGGGGGTAGGGGTGTTCGAGTTCAGTGTTGGATTAATAATAGGTTTAATGAGGCGATGGAGTTGTGGATGTAGATTAGTGCAATGTGTAGTGGTATGGAGCCAAGGAGAGTGTAGAATTGGAAGTAAAGTCCTGCATTTAGTCATTCTGGTTGGTTGCCTCATCAGGTGATAATAATTAAGGTTGGGATTAGTGTTGCTTCAAATCGGATGTAAAATATGATTAGTTCTGTGGTGGTGAATGTTATGATTAGGTAAATTTGTAGTGAGATTAGTATAAGGATATATAGATTTTTTCATGTGGTCCTTTCTTTGGAGAGGTGATATTGGCTTGCCATGATTATTCGGGGGAGGAGTCAGGTTCTTAATATTAGAAGGGGGGTTGAGAGGGGGTCTGAGAAGAAGTTTGACAATGTGGTCATGCTGTTCTCGTTATTGCGATCTAGGAAGAGAAAGGTGGTGAGGCTGATCAACAGGCTGTGGGTTGTAGAGTTGATTCAGATTATACAATTGTTAGAGTACCATGTAGTGGGGATGAGTGTAATCATGCGGATAATGAGTTTTAGCATTGTAGGAGGTTGAGGTTTTGTACGTAGTCTAGGCCATAAGTGTTAGAGACTATTATTAGAAGTGCCAGACCTACAGCGGCTTTGCAGGCTGCGAAGACTAGAAGGATGATGGGGAGGGTGTGGGACAGGGTGAAGTGTAGGTTTAGGGATAGGAGGGTGCTTAGGATGAATAGGGATAGTATTATGCCTTCTAGGCATAGGAGGGAAGATATGAGGTGGGATCGGTGTATTAGGAGTCCTACGATGGATGCGATGTATGCTAGGATAATGTTGATGTAGACTAAGGGCATTTTAGTAGTTATGAAATATTGCAATTTAATCGGTGAAACCAGTTGTTTTAATTAAACTAACTACTATATTCAGCTCATTCTAGGCCTTTTTGAGTTCATTCGCAGGCTAGACCTAGTCCTAGAATGAGGATTAGGGTGAGTGCTATGGTAAGTATTAGTGTGAGGCTGTTTGTTCGGGTGGCTTATGGGAGAGGTAAAAGGAGGGCAATTTCTAGGTCGAATAGTAGGAATGTGATGGCTACCAGGAAAAAAATTATGGCAAATGGTAGATGGGCAGATCCTATTGGGTCGAACCCACATTCATATGGGCTCGATTCTTCTGCATAGATGTTTAGTTGTGGGAGTCAAAAGGCGATGGTGACAACCAGGAGTGCTGGTGCTACGTTGGTTGAGAGAGTTAATATTAGTTTAATTATTCTTTTCTGGGTTGTGGCCAGATCTGATTGATTGGAAGTCAATTGTACTAGCTGGTACTGGAAGAATAGGATCCTCATCAATAGATGGAGATGTATAAGAACAGTCAGACTACATCCACAAAGTGTCAGTATCAGGCTCAGCTTCAAAGCCAAAGTGGTGGTTGGATGTGAAGTGAAATTTTAGTTGGCGTAAAAAGCAGACTGTGAGAAAGGTGGAGCCAATAATTACGTGTAGACCATGGAAACCTGCTGCCATAAAGAATGTTGATCCATATATGCCGTCGGAAATGGTGAAGGATGTTTCAAAGTATTCTGATGGGCCGGCCCGGTGGTGCACTGGAGAGTGCACCACTTGGGAGCATGGCGGCGCTCCCTACGAGGGTTCAGATCCCATGTGGAGACCGGTCCCGCTCACTGGCTGAGTGCGGTGCAGGCGCAACACCGAGGGTTGCAATCCCGTTGCCGGTCAGTAAAAAAAAAAAAAGACAAAAAAAAAAAGGAAAAAAAAATATTCTGAGGCTTGGAGAAGTAAGTAAATGCCTAGAGAGATTTTGATGAAGAGGGCTTGGAGTGTATGTTCACAGTTTCCTTCTATGAGGCTGTGGTGAGCTCGGGTAATGGATACTGCAGAGGCTAACAGGGCCGATGTGCTGAGTAGTGGGACTTCCACTAGGGTTGAGGGGTTTGATGCCTGTTGGTGGCCAACACCCTCCTAGGTCAGGAGTTGGGGCTAGGCTTGAGTGGCAAAAGGCTCAGAAGAATCCAGCGAAGAAGAAGATTTCACATACAATAAATAGAACTATTCTGTATCGCAGGCCCATTTGAACAACGGTTGTATGGTGGCCTTGAAAGGTGCTCTCTCGCACCACATCTCGTTATCATTGATATATGAACTACAAGTATTTTTCTCCCAGTTTGTGAGTTGTCTTTTCATTTTCTTAATGTTGTCTTTTGAAACTTTTATTTACATAAGGTCAAACTTTTCAATATTTTATTTTATGGATCATGTATTTGGTGTCATATTTAAGAACTTGTCTAATCCATGGTCACAAAGATTTTCTTCTAAAAGTTTTATAGTTTTACCTTTTACATTTTGATATAATAGATTTTGAATTGATTTTTGTGTATGGTATGAGATAACAGTATAAATTCATCTATTTGCATATGCCATCTAAATGTCCCAGGACCATTTGCTGAAAAGACTATCCCTTCTTTATCAAATTGACTTGGCAACTTTATCAAACATCAATTGACCATAAATTTAAGTGTGTATTTTGAGAATTTTATTTCAGTTCCATTAATAGATATGCCTATCTGTATACCACTGCCAGGCTGCCTTTACTATTATAGCTTTATAATAAGTTTTGAAATTAGAAAATGTGAATTCTTCAGCTTTGTTTTTTTTTTTCCAAGATTGTTTTGACTATTCTGGGTCCCTTGCATTTTCATATGAATTTTAAGAAGAGCTTATCAATTTCTGCAAAAAGACCACGTGGAAATTTGATTTCATTGACTCTATAGATCAATTTGCCATCTTAACATTATTGAGACTTATAATATATGAACATGAAATGTTTCTCCATTTATTTAGAATTTTTAAAATTTCTCTCAAACGTGTTTTGTAGTCTTCAGTGTACAAGGCTAGCTCTTTTGGTCAAATTTTATCCTAAGCATTTGCTTCTTTTTGATGTTATTATGAATAAAATTGTTTTCTTAATTTTGTTTTTAGATTATTCATTGTCTTACAAGAAATACTCTGTGATGATCATTTCTAGACTTTTCACACTACTTGCATGATAGAGTGTGGAAATGTATATAAATATGGTTTCCAGGACCATTTGAAATAATTCCATGAACACTGTCTCTCAGAAATCCAAGGCCCAATGCTTGAGTTACTTCCATGTAAATAGAAAAAACTGGGTTCCTAAAAGTGTGATTTTAAAAAAATACTGAGTAAATATTGCTTTCTAAATTTAAAGGGAAAGGCTTGAAATAAAATCTCAAATAGACAACTTGTACTAATTTAAAGATTTTCTTTAGTTGGTTTAATTCCTGCCAATCAGGTTTTATTAGCGAGTATAGCTATATTTTAGAGTTATGATAAATAGGCTGAGAGATGGAGATAAAATCATTTCGATAAAATTCCTCTGTGTAATATTCTATAAATCTACTTGGTCTTCATTCATAGCAATATAGTTCTTGTTATGGAATAATGTTACAAACCTTTTCACATGTCTTATACAAAATTTATCAGTTAACTATGGCCACAATAACCCTATGTGACAAACAACCACAAAATCTCATTGGCATAAATGGTAAACATTTGATTAGCTCACAACTGTTTGGGTCAACTAATCTAAGCTGGACTCTGCTGGGCAGCTCTGCTAACCTCAATCTTGCTTGCTCATCTATCTGGGAGGAAGCTGACCTAGGCTGGGCTCTGTTGTACTGACAACTCTGCTCCTCTTTTCTCTCATTCTTCTTTGGGGTCCAGTGGGCTAACCTGAGTCATGTTCTTCTTCTGGCATTAGCAGAGGTCCAAGAAGAGGTGGAGACATGAAAGTCTCTCAAGACATAAGATCAGAACTGGCTCCCTGTTGCTTCCATCTTATCCTACTCTCCAAGGCAAATCACACAGTCCTACCCAAATTTGAGTGTGGGAGGACACTGCTGCAACATAGACATAGGGAGGGATGAGGGATTTGAAACGACACAATCAATATCACCACCTTAAAAATAAATTATTATTGAAATTTGGAAATTAACATGAGTTCAGTCATGATTATTCAAACTCATATTTGAGAGTCTCACCCTTAGATTCTCTCAAAATGACCTTGATAATGCCAATTCAGTGTCAGAGTCAGGGACTCCTGAAAATGCCTTATTATCTGGGATTTTGTTCTGCTTTCTGTGATTTAAGTAAATTTCTAATACAGGGCTATACTGGTGTGCTGACCTCCACAGTATACCCTGAACTACAGACACTTATCTAAATAATGCTTTAAAATGTCACAACTAATATATTTAATTTGATAAGAAAAACAAATGACTTTGTGCTTTTAATACTGTGCTCTTAGCATTTGCTAACCATTTGCACATTGCTCCCTCTGATTGTTATCCAGCTCTAATGGATGTATGTGCCACCACTCCCGCAGCCTCTTGTGAAGAGGAGACTCTTGAGTGGGATGTTCAGCAGTTGGTATATGACTCCTAGTTGGCCAGATTCCACATAATCACTAAATGGTAGAAATATCTGAGTGTATTACAAAAAGAAAAGAAATATTTGACATATAATTAGACTGTACTTATTTAGCAAATTATATTGGGAGCAGAGGGAAATTGCATTTTGAACACATATATCAAGAAGCTAGTATTTCACCATAATTTATAGTTTTGCTATGGTTTCCATTCAATTCTGACTAGGAAATTATTTTATTTAGTGAATTCTAAATACAGAAAAAAATTTTTAAAAAGACCAATTTACTTAAGTTTTAAATGTCTTACAAATCTTCTTGCGTCAGTAAAAAACTTAAGAATATTTTATAGTCTAAATACTCATACGAAGTCACATGGCACCCAGATAATACCATGTCTGCAGAATGTCATGAAACCTAAATGAATTAGAAGTTTTGGTTATAGTTAGACATTTGTTTGGAAAATAATAAACAATTGGTTTAGTACAAGTCCTCATCTATTCAAAAATCTGTTGATCCACAGAGAAACTGACCACAGCCCTTTTTGAATCAATTGATTTTAACAACTGTTTATTGGGTCCTCATTATTTACGAGGGCCATAATAAGTGGTTCTAGAAGACCCAAGTCTAAGAAAAGAAATACACAGAGGAATATTAATGATAAGAACTATCATTTATTGAGTGTTTACTATGTGCCAGGTGCTGTGTTAAGTGTGTTACAGTCATTATAGTCATTATATCATTTAATCCTCACAATACCCCGAAGACATAGGTATTATCATTATTCCCATTTTACAGATGAGGGAACAGAGATTTAGAACGGTTAAGTAACTGTTACCTGATTTCACAGCTAGTAAAACAGGTAGAGTTTAAATTTGAACACAGTCCTGTCAGTCTTAGTGTTAATGACCATTTTTCAGTAGGGAATAAGTGCTCCTATTTGAAAAAAAAGTGCAATAGGTTCACAGAGAAGGAGTATATTAGATATTAAGGAAAGGATCCATAAGGGGTTGCAGTTAGGAAGGGAATTCCAGGCAGAAGGATATATCAGCAAAGCTCACCCTCTACAGAGCATATTCAGGCAATGGCAAGGAATTCTGGCATGGCTGGTGCATTTGGGGCATGAAAAGGAGGGAAATAAGCCTGGAATGATAGTTTGGGATGAGTTTGTCTTATGTTTTGTAGCTTTTCATAGAAATTGGGTTTTGTTTTTGAAGGCAGGGGGCTGCCATAGAAGGTATTTTATTTTATTTATTTTTAAAAAATAACTTTTTAAAAAATTTGATTTTATTTTGTTAATATACAATGTGGTTGATTATTATGACCCATTTTAGAACAGGGTGAGATGAGTTTAAACTTATGAGATCTTTCTACTTACCTAAGTAGTGGTGTCGTGTGCCATGTGCTTCAGAAAGCTACAAGCTTCCATTATTATGGCATGCTGGCCCCAATATGGGTGGATAAGAAAATCAGCTTGAAAAGCCCAGGACTGGGCCAGTTTCAGAACTAAATATATAGTGATGCTATACTACAGGAAGCAAATATCCAATATAGAACTCTTGAATGGGGCATATATGAGGGTACTTCAGAAAGTTTGTGGGAAAATAGAATTAAAAGATAATACAAACCTTTTCATGAACTTTTTGAAGCATACTCATATTTCTCTTTTGTAAACTATCTTTCTTACTGTAAAATGATTCAGAAGAATTTTCTTCTTCTTGGAGAAATTTAGGACTCAAGACTCCTCTCCTGTCAGGGGTGACCACTTATCTACAGTGATGAGCTTATGCTTACATCATGGTTGGAATGTACAGGCCCTAGAGACACTTGCTGTGCTTTTAGTCATACCATGAGTATTAGGGCTATTGAGTGAGCTGAGATTGGCTGAAAGCAGAGAGCCCTGCAGTGTAGAAGCTCTGGACCAGGTCTAGCATGGTTCCTGCCTCTACAATCTAGTAATAACATGCACATAGTAGGAGCTCAAAAGGTATATGTATTAAATTAGAAAGTCTTCTACATGGCCACTTTTAAAAATTCATTTGTTTCTTGCATGCCCAGTGATATTATTATTAAATGATCAATTTGATACTCCTGCTTAGATTGCATTTTATTTTCCAAATGTATCATACCTTCATAATCTCATTCCTTCACTTAGAAACTAGAAGTGAAGTGCATTGTAATGATCAATAAGCTAACTATATGGATCTAACCACCACACATTGTACATAATTATTGAAAATCAACGTTGCACCCCACATATATGTATAATAAAATAAATAAATAAATAAATAAAATATAAAAATAAAAGAAACCAGAAGTTAGATGGCCATCCATATTTTATTGAAATCATTGTCTCTTATAAGGTCAGTCATCTTTCAGTTAACAAAACCCAGAAATTTCATTCATGAGCATGATTCTAAAGTCTGCACTGAGAATCTTAATCCACATCTCTGGATTTATCTATACATTCCTTAAGGGAGGAAATTCTAATTGAAATAGTGATAGGCATTCCCAATGTTGTTAAACCTCTGCCTTCAAAATTGTGACAAGAGCTCCAGCCTCCCACTTCCTCCTTGCCAGGAGCCTGGCCAAGTGCATGTGGATCAGGGAGGCACCCAGTCAGAGAAGAGGAAGATCCACAGAGACCACATGCCCTGCGGTACTGGCACATGATCCAGCAGGTAGGCCTCGCTGCTGCCACCTGACTCAATCCCCAGCCCAGCTGAGTGCGTGTGGATCAGGGAGGCGTCCAGCTGGAGAAGAGGAAGATCTGCAGAGACCAGGTGCCCTGCAGTGCCGGCATGTGACCTAGTAGGTAGGCCTCGCATCCGATGACCAGAGAGGTGCATCTCCGGAGAGGTCCAAGACCCAAGGCAACCATGCACCCAAGGCACTAGTGCCCAACCTAGCAGACACTGAGGCATTCGTATCAAATTGGCAGCCCCAGCAGCATCCTAGCCAGACAATAGTGTCAAACCAGTGGACCGTGAAATCCCCTGCCACAATGACTAAACATCAAAGGAAAGATAACAGAAATATGAAAAATCAAAAAAGTACACCACCAAATGGTAATAACTCTCAAGATCTAGATTCTACAGAACAAGAAGCCATTGAAATGACTGACAAGGAATTTTGAGTGATAATTTTAAGGAAACTAAATGAGATACAAGAAAACTCAGCTAGACAACATGGTGAAATGAGGAAAAGTATACAGGACCTGAAAGAAGAAACGTACAAGGAAATCAAAGCCCTGAAAAAGAATGTAGCAGAGCTTGCAAGCTGAAGAATTCATTCAATGAAATAAAAAACACAACAGGGAATTTAACCAGCAGGCTTGGAGAAGCAGAAGAGAGAACTTCTGACCTTGGAGATGAGCTGTTTAAAATAACACAGGCAGACAAAAAAAAAAGAAAGAAAAAAGAATTAAAAACATTGAAGAAAACCTAAGAGAGATATCAGACAATCTTAAGCACTCAAATATCTGAGTCATGGGTATTCCAGAAGGGGAGGAAAAAGGAGATTGCATTGAAAACATATTCAAGAAAATAGTGGCAGAAAACTTCCCAGGTATAGGAAAAGACACAGATCTTCAGATTCAGGAAGCTCAAAGATACCCAACAGTATTCAACCCAAAAAGGTCTTCTCCAAGACATATTATGGTCAAATAGGCAAAACTCAAAGACAAAGAGACATTGTGAAAATGTCCATACTACCCAAAGTGATATACGAATTCAATGCAGTTCCCATCAAAATTCCAATGATAATTTTCTCAGAAATGGAAAAAACTATCCTAATATTTATATGGAATAACAAAAGACCACTCATAGCCAAAGAAATTCTGAGCAAAAACATTAAGCTGGAGGCATAACACTACCTGACCTTAAACTATAGTACAAAGCTATAATAAACAAATCAGCATGATACTGGCATAAAAACAGACACACGGATCAATGCAGTAGAATAAAGAATCCAGAAGTCAACCCACACACCTACAGCCATCTGAACTTTGACAAACGCACCAAGCCTAAACACTGGGGAAGAGACTGCATCTTCAGCAAATGGTGCTGGGTAACTGGATATCCATATGTAAGAGAATGAAACTAGACTGAAACCTCTCACCATATACTAAATTCAACTCAAATAGGATTAAAGAATTAAATATACACCCTGAAACAATAAAACTTCTTAAAGAAAACATAGGAGAAACCCTTCAGGAAGTAGGACTGGGCACAGACTTCATGAATATGACCCCAAAAGCACAGGCAAAGAAAGGAAAAATAAACAAATGGGATTATATCAAACTAAAAAGCTTCTGCACAGCAAATAAACAATTAACAGAGTTAAAAGACAACCAACAGAGTGGGAGAAAATATTTGCAAAATATACATTTGACAAAAGATTAATATTCAGAATATACAAGGAACTGAAACAACTTTTCAAGAAAAAAACAAGTAAAGCAATTAAAAAATGGGCAAAAGAGCTAAGTAGGCATTTCTCAAAGGAAGATATATGAATGGTTAACAGACACATGAAAAAATGCTCAACATCACTCAGCATTCAGGAAATGCAAATCAAAACCACACTGAGATACCATCTTACCCCAGTTAGGATGGCTAATATCCAAAAGACTGTGAATGATAAATGCTGACGAGGTTGCAGACAAAAAGGAACTCTCATACATTGTTGGTGGGACTGCAAAAGGGTGCATCCTATGCGGAAAATGGTATGGAGGTTCCTCAAACAATTGCAAATAGATCTACCATATGACCCAGCTATCCCACTTCTGGGAATATACCCAGAGCAATGGAAATTATCAAGTCGAAGGTATACCTGTTCTCCTATGTTCATTACAACACTATTTACAATAGCTAAGAGTTGGAACCAGCCCAAATGTCCATCATCAGATGAGTGGATATGGAAAATGTGGTATATCTACACAACGGAATACTACTCTTA
>NW_007732385.1:6812-22821 GCF_000696425.1 Galeopterus variegatus | reverse complement strand
AATATCACATGTTCTCACTTATTTGTGGAAGCTAAAAATAAATAAATAAATACACAAACAATGGGGGGGAAGAAGACACAGCAATTACAATTCCTTGAAGTTGATATGACAAGCAAACAGAAAGGACATTGTTGGGAGGGAGGCGGGAGAGGGAGGAGGGAGAGAGGTTTCGGTAATGGGCCACAATAATCAACCACATTGTATATTGACAAAATAAAATAAAATTTTTTTAAAAAACTTTATTGACGATTAAAAAAAAAATTGTGACAAGATGCAAGTGGGGAATTTCCAACCCTTTAGCAACCTGAAACTCTTGTCTCATTCCAGGACAGTAGAACTGAGTTGTCTATGACAGTCAGCTTTTTTTTTTTCTTTTTTTTTTTTTTTTGATATTTAAAGTTTAAAACCTCAAATCCTAAATAACAAAATTATGCCTTGTTATTATACAACATTGTGGTGAATAAAGAAATTAAAGATCCTTTGCTAACAACAGGAACACTAAGAAATGAGAAACTAAATTTTCATATGGTATACTGAGTTGATTTACTTTATGTTATATTTTAGAAGTGTCTTGCATTAGGCATATCTTAAAGAATACATTATCAGTACAGCTTCTTTTCATGTTGTGTTAGTGATCTCTTAAAATCCAAGCATTTCTTTTTAAGACATCCTCAAGGAGGAACACAGTTTAATTACAAGGAGAGAAGCCAATACAAATACTTTGGCACAGAGTTTGCACTCTGCCAGAGTATAATTTATTTCTGTATGTACATGCATAAGAACATATATAGAGAAAAAGAGTATATTCTCTTTTTGGAGCACATTGTTTACTACATTCCCATCAACATAAATAGAAGAAGGGTTAAATAACACATAAATCCCATGATTTTCACACTCAGTGGCAAAAGTAAGATCAACACTCATCATTCATTCATTCATTTAACTAAACTTTATTATCTCTTAATTGCCATAATTGTTGGATTTCCTAGGACTCTAGTTCTGAGATGGATTTCAACATGCAAGATATTTACTAAAAAGGGCCCTTCAGACCAACGCCTATAGAAGGGAGAGGGAAATAAACAGGAATGAGCAGTGGGAGAAGTCGATTTGTGAGGCAGTCCGATGGCAGCCTTGTCCAACTCCACAGGAATCTCTGAAGCTATAGTTGCCTTTGAGAGTTGCCACTCCCCACCCCCCCACCCCCCCGGATGGGTAGGATCAGGCCTATATACTCCTGAATCAATTACTCATGCTTGGGCCACCTTGGGAAGGGATGTGACCTTGAGCAAGACACGTCTCTGCAATGGAGGTGATCCCTGAAGAGGCTGATTACTGAAGACTGTCTGCTGACAGTATTCCCAACAGCTGGGCAGCATTCCTTCACCGAAGGAAAATTGGGGTGGCACATATTGTGTCTAACATAGCCACACACTGTGCTAGGGCCTGGAAACATAAAAGTGGGCACAGTTTTTGCTCTTGGAATGCTCAAAATCTTGTGAAATAGATTATCTTGTAAACCATAAACAAAAATAATAATAGTTACTTGTTTTGTGCTATTTATGTAATTTGTTTTGTGTATTTATGGCACTGTTACATTTTACATACATTATCTCTTTTAATCATCACCAGGAACCAATGTGGGTGGTACTATTAATACTCCATTTAACAGAAGAGAAAAAAGAATCAATGGTGAAGTGACTTTCCCAAGGTCCATTGGTGATTGGACCTGGGATTCAAACCCTTTAGTCTGACCCCAGTGTGATAACTGATAAAATAATAGATACTGTAGAAACAAAAAAAAAAAGAATGATCAACTTTCTTTGCAGAACTGTTTGTAGGTTTCAAAGAGCAGGATCTTTTCTAAAACACAACACCCAACATGTCACTTCCCTGTTTAAAAATCTTCAATGACTACTCATTGACTTCTAGGACAAAGCCAAACTCATCAGCGTGGGGTTTTCTAAAGGCCTTTATGATCTAGCCTTCCTAGTTATTCATCTTTATCTTTTATTAACTACTTATGGCTTCTCTCAGCCCTTACCTCCTCATTTACACACACTCAGTCAGGTTAACCAGCCAGTCCAACTCGCAGTTTCATTACCCAAATAAGTTTATGTTGTTTAAAACTTATGAGCTTTTGCACACACAGCTCCCTCATCCAGGAATGGTCTTATGAGAATGATCCATGACCATCCAACAACTCGTATATTCTGGAAGACTGGGCTCAAAGGTCACCTCCTCTCTGAAGCCTTCCTGAAACTTCCCAGGTATAGTAAATCACGTTCTCTTCTTCATTCCCCACTGTAGTTTGTACATAATTTTTCTATAGTTCCATCATACTGTCTTATAAATATTTGTATGGATTTTTACTTCTTTTTCCTGAAGACAGAGATTGCATTTTACCTATCTTTAGATTTCTAGTCTCTAGAAGTTTCTGGCACAAAGTAGGGGATTAATATATTTTTGAAGTGAGTGGACAAATAAGCCATTCTGGACTCCTACCTCTACTTCACTCCCATACACAATCAGTCACCACGTCTTGGAGCATCAGCCTCTTTGAAAAGATTCTTAATCTCTGCTGCCCTCTTCATCTCTGCAAACACTGACTAGTTCAGTGACTTATTTCATGCCTAGACTATGTCAGTAGCTTACTATGTGGTTTTCGTGCCTTTAATTGTGCTCCCTCTTCTGTCATCTGCATGGTTAGCAGAGTGATTTGTCTGAAATGCAAATGGGATCACACCAATCTCATAGCTAAATCCCTTCCATGGATCCCAACCACACACAAGATAAATTTTATATTTTAAGTTGTATATATGGCCTGCTAGTTATTTGTTTCCTACCCATCTCTGTAGCCTCATCTCATTACTTCCTCATATTCAAAGCCAGAATGTTAAAAAATGATACTCTCAAGATTGCTCAAAATTTGACACCTAATCAAGGTCAATATTCTTTAAATATTTCTTCAGTCATTTTTTAAAGTGAGGATAGGAAGAAATGGACTTCCTAATGATAAAATTTTATTCCTCTTTATGTTAAAGGTAAAGGATTTATGACATTAATTTATTCCATCCAATTTCCAAATTCTGACAACTTCTTGGAAAGCAGAGTGAACCATTTAAAATGTAGCTACCAGATGAAATTTCTAATTCCAGATAAATATTCTCATACTTTGCTGCTGACTCTAGGTGACTGTACTCTGGCTGGTCATGGGTTTAATTGTGCCAACTGTAGTTGGAACATGCAAGTGGCACATGTGTGTTGCAAAAAACATTCAAAAATAAGTCAGTACTGCTAGGAACATTTTTTTCCTATTTGAGGTACTGAGTATTTCTGTGAAAGAAGGTCTGATTTCTATTTTGCTGGTTATATAATGAGTTGTAGATAGAAACATGACTTAACTGGTGCCATTTACTATTTAACACTTTAATTTTTAATGCCCATAAAATACAGCCTGTGCAGCTGCCTGCCTGGCCTCTTCCTGAGTCTGATTCTGTCCCTACCCACCTTGCCTGACCATACCATATATCTGCAAGTTTTCAACATGCCATAGTTTCCTCAACACATGCTTTTTGAATACATGTTCTCTCATCCTTCAATACCCTTCACTTTTTTTCACTGGGTTTTTTAATTTTATTTTATTGACAAATTAAAATTGTATATAATTATGGTGTATGCCATGATGTTATCACACACACACACACACACACACACACAGTGTGGAATGATTGAATTAAGCTAATTAACATATTCATGACCTTAAATACTTATTTATTCCTCCTGTCTAACTGCAACTTTCCACCCTTTGATCAACATCCCCCCAATCCAAGAAACCCCCAGAGCCTGATAATTGCCATTCTATTCTTTGCTTCTGTGAGTTTGACTTTTATAGATTCCACATATACATGAGATTATGTAGTATGTGTCTTCCTGTGCCTGGATTATTCCGCTTAGCATAATGTCATCCAAGTTCATCCATGTTGTAAATGACAGAATGTCCTTCTTCATTGAGGCTGAACAGTATTCCATTATGTATATTCACACCACATTTTCCTTATCCATTCATCCATGGATGGACACTCAGGTTGATTCCATGATTTAGCTATTGTGAATAATGCTGCAATGCAGATATCTCTTTGACATACTGATTTCAAGATTTCTTTTCAGTGTCGTCTCCTCTGTGAAGTATTTTTATGTTTTCCTAATGCTCACCTTCAAGCCACCAGAGGCAAAGTTAGGGTACTCCTTATTTTTTGTTCCTATAGAGCTCTATACATGACTTCTAGATTTGTCTTCAGCAATTGAGTAGAAGGTGTTCATTACCAAGATACATTATAGAGATACTTGTGAGAAAGATAAAGAGTTTAATTTTGAATATGTTAATTTCAGGTTTCTTTAGGACATTCGAGTACAGATGTCCAGTATTCTATTGAATGTACATGCATTTACAGTTCAGATGAGAAGTATTGGGAAACTTCTTCATGGTTTTTCACATTTTCGCTTGTCTTAAGAGCTTTTCTATGTAAAAGTTCTGGATATAGGGTAATTTATTTACCATGGAATGAGGATTCCCAAAGGTACAGTAGAATAAGACATGAAAGAATCTGTAGTGGAAGGATGATTTAATTTAGAACACTAAGACATGAGAGCAACTATACTCTTGACTTTTAAAAAATCTGTACTTAATGACCCTTGTCTACCTAGCAAACTCCTATTCATTCTTTTATTCTCAACTTAAGAGTCAACACCTCTATAAGGCCTTTCCAAATTTCCCAGAAGACTTAGGTTTCCCTTTCCTATGATATATTTATATTATTATCTACTTTAGTCTATCACTTTTTAGACAGTATTGCTTCTGCTGGTTTACATATTTTTCTTTTCTTGTAGGGAAAGAAACAAACAAGTAAAATACAAAGAACATAGTCATTTTCTTAAAGTATATTTATTATAAGTGGGCTTCATGTAAAAGGAGTAGAAGAGTATCTTAAATTGTGCTGATAAATAGGACACCATAAGCAGAAACATATCCAGAATGATCTAATACAGAGCAGAAGTGTGATCTAGTTGTGGGTAGGATGGAGATGCTAAGGAGGGTTGTTGCATGGCCAGTGAGCCAACAATGGGGCATGACCATGGAGGAATATTTGTGGTGTGGAGGGGATGCATAGATGATGATGAAGAGCAGGACATGATGATGAGAAGTGGGATGTCAGGAAATGGCTACATTGTTTGAGCACATACGCTAGGCATATTTTGTACACTATTTCATTTAATGTTCAAACATCACTGCAAGGTAGATATTATCATAACCACAAGACTCAGAGATATTATGTAACTGACTCAAAGTTGCATGGCTAATAACAAGGAAAAACCTAGGCCTGTCTAGCTTCAAATGCTTTTTCCAGTACATCAGCTTTTCCTAATCTGTGTATAACATAATACTGGTACAGTAGTCCCCTTTTATCTTCTATTTCACTTTCCGTGGTTTCAGTCAACAATGGTCCGAAAACATTAAATGGAAAATTCCAGAAATACACTCATAAGTTTTAAATCATGCACCATTCTGAGTATTGTGATGAAATCTTGTACCTTCCTGCCCTGCCCCACCTGGAATGTGAATCCTCCCTGTGTACAGGGTATGCAAGCTGTAGATGTTCCCTGCCTCGTTGTCACTTAGTAGCCATCTCAGTTATCAGATCAACTGTTGAGGTATCAGTGCTTGTGTTCAAGTGACCTTTATTTTACTCCATAATGGCCCCAAAGCACAAGAGTAGTGATACTGACATATTGCTGTAATTGTTCTATTTTATTAGTTGTTATTGTCATTAATCTCTTGCTGTGCCTAATTTATAAGTTAAACTTTATCATAGGTGTGTATGTATGTATAGGAAAAAACATACTATATATAGGATCTGGTACTATCCATGGTTTCAGGCATCCACAGATAAAGGGGGACTACTAAATATGCATAACTGGTCAGAAGTTGTTAAACTAGTTCCAAACTAGAGAGTTCTGAGGTCAAATAAGTAGAGGACACTGAAATAAGCAAGTTAATTAAGTGTATTAGCAGCAGAATTTCTCAGACCTCTTGATATGCTAAGGTTTAGTATGAACCAATAAGAATAATTTTCCAAATTAATTTGATTATACTATTGCTTTGTTCACAGACCATCCATTGTCATCTCTCATGACACTAGCATCAGGTCAAAGTCTGGGAAATTCTATATTCTACCACAATAGCAAATGTCATCTATGTAAAAATCTTATTTTGTTTAACAAGGAGATGTAACCAAAACAAAACTTGCACGGCTTTTACCCGCTCATTGTCACTCAGAAGTTATAAGCAAGCAGGTTATGTGGTCCAGAGTTTCTATGAGCCAGTTCACATTATTAGTTGTCAACCTATCGATCCATTACAGAGGTGTTAAAATGGACTTATTCCCTACAAGGGGCACTGACATTTTGCTTCTGATTGGCTCTGGGTAAGAAAATGCTCCTCTCTACCTTAGAAATATTACTCAAGTATAATTATAGATGAATAAAAAGATCTGCCAATGATCTTATGCCAATTTTGGAAACACCAGTGTGAGTCTTCTTAAACTAGCCACTTTTGTATGTAAAAGTTTGGATTATAAACTCTTAGGGAAAAAATACACTATTCACTATTATATACAGCTAGGCAGTCTACCCGCTCTTCTTTGATCACCGCTCTACTTTGGATGGCCATTTGGTACTTAATTTCTCACCTTCCTGGAGAACCCAGCCCACATTGCTTGCATGTGATTGCATAGGCAAAGAAAAATGGAGACATTAACTAACCAGTGGAGGCTCTTTTTATATTTCTATGTAGGTATGATTGCAGATGGGTTGCATTTCTCTCACAACCTCAAAATGAATGTAATCTATACTAACTGCTATTTTATTATAAGCGAGTGACATTAGAGTTCCATCTGCTATTTAAAGTAAGTGCATTAGAATAAAATTTTAATCCAATTTGGCATAGTAGTTAAAAGTATTGACTCTAGAACACACCATGTGGTCTCCACCCCTTACTAGCCAGGTGGCATGGAACACCTTTGCCTCTTTGCCTTAGCTTCCTCAACTATAGATTAAAGATAATGTTAATCCCTGCCTCACAGAATCTTAGGCAAATTTAATGAACTAACATATATAAAGCACTTACGACAGTACCTGAAGCATAGTAATGCTACATAACCAGTACAGATTTATTAACTGCAGGGCTTCTCAAGGCCCTTAATATGTTTATGTTTATTATGAATCTATAAGAGCCTAACTGTTAAGAAATGGGATAGCATTCTGTCTTTTTAGTACTGTACTAGAAATCCTAGCTAGCTAGCACTGTAAGACAAGAAAAAAGAAAAGGTGGTAGGTTTGGAAAGGAGAAAACAGGACTGATATTAATTGCAGACCAGTTTATCTACATGGAACACCAAGAGAACATACAGACAAATTTTTGGAACAAATGAGAGAGTTCATCTACATTGCTTCAAGTAATACCAGTATGCTAAAATCAGTTTCATTTCTACACACTAACAACAAACAGAAATTGCAATTAAAATTAAAATACCATTGATATTAGTAACACGAATACTAGGTACTTAGAAATAAATCCAATAAAAGATGTACAATACCATTATATACAAAATTATAAAATTTTACTCAAAAGGTAGTTTAAAAGCCTAAATAAAAGAAGAGTTGTCAACGTGGGAAGACTCAGTAGAGTAAATAGATAAATTCTTGACAAATTAATCTGTAAGTTCAATGTAATTCCAATTAGGAGAGTGAGCTCTGGAAAAAGACTCCTAGTGTTCTAAATCTAATTTAGCCACTTACTATATGACCTTAGACGAGTTACTTTACCTTTCTGTACTTCAGTTTTGTTGTCAGATAAATAGAGGTAATGAAGTATTTTTTTCTTTGGGTTCTCATGAAGAACAAATAAAATAATAAAGTGCTTAAAACATCCCTGGCATGTATTCAAGTGCTCTAAAAATGTTGCTTATTATTGTTGTCTTGTTATATTAAGAACTCCTACAGGTTCATAAAGAAAAGAAACAGATGACCTAATAGAAAATAGGAAAGCAAGCTAAAAGGAATTCACAGAATAAAAAATAAAAATGTTCAATATGCATTTAAAACAATTTTTACCAATAATCTTAAATGGCAAATTTAAACTAAGATATTTCTCCAGTCATATTGACAAAGATTAAAATGAGTTGGCAAGAATGTAAAAGAAATAAGTATTTTTGTACACACTATGAAAGTGTAAATTGGCATAACAATTTTGAAGGAAAATATGACAGTATCTAAGAAATTATAAAGTGTGCATACATTTTGAGAGAGCAACTCCATATATGGGGACTTATCTTACAGAAACAGTCATGTAAGTACACTAAGAAGGAAGCACAAGGATGTTTATTGCCATATTGTTTGTAATATCAGAAACTGAACAAATCCTAAAAAAATCCTAAAGGCTTATATTATTCAGCCAATGAAAATGAAGAGATAGATGTACATTAGTATGGAAAAAATGTTTAAGACCTATTGTGAAGTGAAGAGGGCTCAATACAGAACAGTAAGTCTAATAAGATACCATAGTTCAAATTTTTTGTATAAATGTTAGTATACACATAAAATCTTCTGGAAGAAAATACAGAAACTGATCATTGTGGTAAACTCTGGGGGTTTGAGGGGAGAGAAAATACATTTGACTTGCATTATCTATTTTAAGCATCAATTGCCTAAAAATTTTACAAGGTGAGTGCATTACTTTTTTGGCAAAATAGACTTACTTCTGCTAAGTTTTTTTTTTTTTTTTTTTTTTTTTTTTTTTTTTTTTTTTTTTTTTTTTTTTTTTTTTTTTTTTTTTTTTTTTTTTTTTTTTTTTTTTTTTTTTTTTTTTTTTTTTTTTTTTTTTTTTTTTTTTTTTTTTTTTTTTTTTTTTTTTTTTTTTTTTTTTTTTTTTTTTTTAATTAACATGGTTCCCACTGTTAAGAATGTTTCTTAGCTTGGTATAAATGTTAAACTATTTATCTTCAATTACTAAATACCAAACACTTTTCCAGTTCAGCAGAATAGGATGTTTACTTTTTAAATTCATAAACACTTTGGAATAATGATTCATTGACATTTTACTTGTACATTTTCAGGTGCATGCTAAAACTGTTATATAGTTCCCAGAGCCAAATCACAGAGGTTTCAGTTCTCTGAATGTCTGAACAATTTTTGTCATTTCCCTATATATATCCTACTCCAGGAAGAATCATACCCTTAGGCTTTGTTTGATCAGCAAGTAACTTCCCCAGCCAACGATAACTTTGGGATGACTTGGACATTAAAAAGCATGGCTCCTGATACTCTGGGCAGGAGTGGGAGGGAATGCTAGAGAAGCCAAAATGCTCAAGAAAGAGGGCATTCATTTAGCACCTCATAAAGAGCCTTCCCCAAATGACCTTCCACCTCTCCTATCTCCCTGTGTTTAATTCTGTTGGCCCACCTGGCAGGGAGAGGGTGTTTCCTCGAAGCCTTTCCCCATGGCCACCCTATTCAGTCAGTGATTCCTTCTGTTCTTTCACCAAGATCTACTATTTTGGATGTCTTACCTAAAATCCCTCCAAAGTAATGTGGCTATATTTAGTATTTAAGTCTTAATGGATATTTGAATCATCCCAATTCCTTCTTACAAATTTCTTTTTAAATCTAGAGGGTTGTGTTAATCTCAGGAAGTGTGTTAACCAGACTAAGGTTTTTTTCAGTATAGGTGAAGAGGGGGCAGATATCCACATGCTGAAAGTTGTTCCAGGTGTTTGCATTCAGGAAACTACCTAAAACTGATGAGCTTACCCAGAGGCATGAGGGAGTGCTTTGTACTGGATATCCAGTGTAACAAGAGAAAAAATAAAGGCCTCTACATTGGAAAGGGAGATGCAAAACTATCTTTACTCAGGGACTCCAAGATAGTGTATGTAGAATATCCTATCAATCTAAAAAAAAAAAAAAAAAAAAAAAAAGAACACTCTAAGAACTAATAATTGAGTTTAACAAGGTTGCAGGATACAAGATTTTAATACAAAAGTCAATTGTATTTTTATATACTAGCAAGAAACAATTGGAAACTGAAATTTAAAACAGTGCAATTTAAGATAGCATCAGAGAACATGAAATACATAGTGATAAAGGAGCAAAAGATGTAAAACACCAGTACACCAAAAACTACAAAAACCTAAATAAATAGTGATACAGGGAAAAAAAACACTTATTGAGAAACAGATTTTAGTGGATTGAATTGTGGTCTCCAAAAAAATATGTACAAGTCTTAACCCCCAGTACCTGTGAATGGGATCTTATTTGGGAAAAAGTTCTATGCAAATGTAATAAAAGGAACAATCTCAAGATGAGATCATCCTGAGTTATCTGTGTGGGCCCTAAATCCAATGACAAGTACCCTTACACAAATGGGAAAAGACATAGAGCACACAAAAGAGAGACATGGGGGAGAAGGTTATGAGAAGATGGAAGCAGAGATTAAGAGTTACGCAGCTCCAAGCCAAGGAGCCCCTGCAACCACCAGAAGATGGAAGAGGTAAGGAAGAATTCTCTCCTAGAAACTTGGGAGACAGTGAAGTCTTACCAACACCTGATTTCAGATTTCAAATCTCCAGAACTGTGAAAGAAAACATTTCTGTTTCAAGCTATGCTGTTTCTAATAATATGTTATGGCAACCCTAGGAAACTAATATACAGATATAAGAATTACAGTGAGCCTCTCATCAGAAGCCATGCAGAAAAAAGAGAGTGAAATGGAAATTTAAAATACTTTTAAAAATCCACCAACCTAGAATTCTATATCCAGCTAAATTGTTCTTCAAAAGTGAAGGAAAAAGAAAGACTTCTTCAGACAAATAAAAACTGAGAGAGTACATTATCAGTGGATGTACTTTACCAGAAATGTTATAAAGTTCCTCAGACAGATAGAAAAATATATAGGTAAAAACCTTAGATCTATATTTAAAAAGAAGAGTGCTAGAGAAGGAATTAATGAAGAAAAAATAAAATGAGTTATTTTTCTCATTCTTAATTGACATAACTGATAACTGTCTAGTAACAATGTACTAGGTGAACATAGCATATACATAAAATTGAATGATTGCAATGTCATAAGGAATGGGTGGGAGGAATTTAGAATACTTTTAAATAAAATACATGACACGTGAAGCAGTTAGTGTTATTTAAAGGTGAACTTATACTAATCAAAACTGTATATTGTAAACTCTAGGACAACTTAATTTTTTAAAAAATAAAGAAGTATATTGGATACATGAAGAGAGTGAATGAAATGGAATTATGTTAAATACTGAATTAAAAGCAGAGAAGGCAGAAAAAAAAGGAGAAAAAATGAAGAATCAATTAAATAAATAGAAAACAATTAAAAACATGGTAGACATTAATCCAACTATATCAGCAATAACTTTAAATGTGAATTGTCTATATACAGAAATTTTTTTTAAAAGATGGTAAAAGTCATAGAAAATAGCACCAATTATATATTGCCTACAAGAAATTCATTTTAAATATAAAGACACAGGTTAAAAGTAAGAAATAGAAAGAGATATATCATACTAATAATAATCAAAAGAAATCTGGGGTTAATTTTACAAAAAAACAGACTTCAGAACATCATTAGGGATACAGAGGGACATGGCATAATGAAAAAAAGAGTCAATTATCCAAGAACATATTACAATACTAAATGCATATGCAACTAATAATAGAGTGTCAGAATATGTGAAGCAAAATCTGATAGAACTGAAAGGAGAAATAGACAAATCCACTATTATATTTGGAGACTTCAATGACATTCTATCAGTAGATCAAGAAGGCAGAAAATCAGTAGGGACATAGGTGACCTAAACAGTACTATCAATCAACTTGATCTACTTGACATTTATAAAATATTCCATTCAATAACAGAATAAATATGCTCCTCAAGTGACATAAAACATTCAGCAAGAGAGAACACATTCAGGGCCATTAAACACACTTTAACCAATTTTGAAAGAATAGAAATAATACAAAGTATGTACACAGACCACAATGGAATTAAAATGAAAATCAATAACACAGAGGTAGCTTGAATATCCCTAAATATTTGGAAATTAAATAACACACTTCTAAATATTCCATGGTTCAAAGAAGTAGCTCCAAGAGATATAAGAAAAAAATATGTATTGGGGCATAACTTAAAATGAAAATAAAACTTTCTAAATTCTTGAATAAAGCAGAAGAAAATAAAAATGAAAATTAGAGCAAAAATCAATGGAATTCAAAATAAGGAAAGCAACAGAGAAAATCAATGAAACCAAAAACTAGTTCTTTTAAAACATGAATAAAATTGGTACATTTCTAGTCAGGCTAACTAAGTAAAAAATAAAGAAGACAGAATTACCAGTATCAGAAATGACATGGGGCTGTCACTACTAATCCCATGGACATTAAAAAGATAAAGAAATACTATGAACTCTAAGCTTAAAATTTATTAACTTTGACATATTGGACCAATTTCCTGAAAGACAGAAGCTACCAAAACTCACACAAGGGCAAATAGGTAAAAATGAATAACCTTATATCTATTAAAAACTAATAACTTTCCAAGGAGAAAGCATCAGTACCAGTTGGTTTTACTGGTGAATACTACCAAACTTCTGAAGAAGCATTTGTACCAATTCTTTACAATCTCTTTTAGAAAATAGAAAAAAGAGAGAATACTTCCCCGCACATTCTTTGAAACCAACATTATCCCAATACCAAAACCAGATAAAGATGTTATCAGAAACTAGAGACCAATATTTTCACGAACATGGACTTCAAATCCTCAAAAAATATTAGTATATTATTAGCAAATCTAACAATGTATGAAAATATATATAATGATTTTATTTGGTTTTATAGTGTCCCGCAAGAATTAATGCCCACCCAGAAACAGAATGTGATCTTATTTGGAAAAACAGTCATGCATTGCTTAATGACAAGGATACATTCTGAGAAATGCATTGTTAGGCGATTTTGTCACTGTGCGAACATCATAGAGTGTACTTACACAAACCTAGATGATATAGCCTACTACACACCTAGGTTATATGGTACAGCCATATAATCTTATGGTACCACCATTGTATATGTGGTCTTTCATTGACAGAAACGTCATCATGTAATGCATTACTGTAATCTTTGCAGATGTAATCAAGTTAAGATGAGGTCATACTGGATTAGGAGGGCCATAATCCAGTAACTGGTGTCCTTATAAGAAGAGGGAAATTCGGACAGAATATGCACAGAGAGAACACTATATGATAAAGGAAGAAAAGATTGGAGTGATACATCTACAAGCTAAGGAAAGCCAAAGATTACAGGCCACCACTGGAAGCTAGAAAGAGGCAAGAAAAGATCCTCCCTTAGAGCCTCCAGAAAGGGCAAGGTCCTGCCAACACTTTAATTTCAGACTTCTAGACTACAGAACTGTGAGAAAATAGATTTTTCTGGTTTTAAGCCATCTTGGTTTATCATAATTGTTATAGCAGCCCTAGGATATTTATACAATAACCAAGTATTCCAGTTATGCAAGAAGCAAAATCATATGATCATATCAATTAACACAGAAAAAGTATTTGACAATATACAAAACCAATTTATGACAAAAACTCTCGGCAAACACGGAGGACAATTTTTTTCAAATTTTTAAAGATCTCTACAAAAAACCTACAATGAACATTATTCTTGATGGTGAGAAATTGTATACTTCCACCAAAGATTGAGAAAAAGGCAAAGATGTCCTCTCTTACCATTCCTATTCAACTTTATACTGGAAGTAGTGTAATAAGAAATAAAGAAAAGATATACAGATTTTTAAGTAAGAAATAAAACTGTCTTTATTCATAGATGAAATGATTATATGTGTAAAGTCCCAAAGAATCTACAAAAAACCCAAAAACTCCTAGAACCAATAAACCAGTACAGTATAGCAAGGTCACACAATACAAGGTCAATATGGAAATACCAATTGCTTTCCTATATAACAGCAATGAACAACTGGAATTTTAACTAAAAATATTGAACCTCAATATGCAAAAAGGTGAATATAGATAAAGCCCTATACCTTCCACAAAAACTAACTCAAAATAGATGAACCCAAATATAAAATACAAACCTATAAAATTTCTAGAAGAAAACATAGGAGAAAACTTCTATGATATTGGTTTAGGTGATAAATTTTTAATTATATACACCAAAATCATGATCTATGAAAGAAATATGTTGTGAGTTGGGCTTTATTAAAACTACAAACTCGTGCTCTACAAAAAAAAAAAAAAAAAAAAAAAAAAAAACTATAGAGAGAATGAAAAGAAAAGCCATAGACTGGGAGCAAATACTTGCAAAACACATACTTGATTACGGACTTGTATCTGAAATATACAAAAACATTTAAAACTTAACAATAAGAAACAACCGCATTAAAAATGCGCAAGCATTCTGGTCAAGATGGCAGAATAGATGATCCTCAGCATCACTCTCTACCACAAGTCAACAAATTTACAACTATAAAAAAGCAACAATAGCCAAGCTGGGGCCACTAGAGCTCAGGGGAAGAGGAGGAGAGACCTGTGGAGTACATAAAGGTGGAAGAAGCCACAATGAGAGAAAGAAAAAACTGCTCCAACCATTTTGTTCCATGGCCACTTTAAGGCTGGAGTTGCTGAGCACACGGAGCAAGAGCCAGCAAGAGCTTCAGCTGTGCCCTTAGGATGGAGTTGCTTGGAGGTAGCAGGGGAGAAGAGGGCCTTGGTGGCCCCAAGGCCAGCAAGACCACTAATAGGGTTCCTGTGGACCCATGCAGGAGTGAGCAGCCACAACAACTGTAAAAAAGGAGCCACTCAGAGGCCAGTGAGTCATTTCAATGGACTGGCACATGGCCGATCCCATGGGAAGTGTTTGCAGCATGGATGGTGGGGGAAATGGGCCCACCAGAGGAACACTGGGGCACAGCAAAGACAGCTGATCTGCCCCCCAATCAGCACAGGACCACTCAGAGGACACTGGTCAGGAATATAGAACTGCATGGGGTGCAGTTTGATGAAAAGACTCAGGCCCAGAAGAGAGTTTCTACACAACACAGGTGGACTGGGTCTCTGGAGAGACAGAAGCACCTATAAAGTCAACCATTATAATCTGAGCTGCACAAAAAGCTTTCTCTAGGGAAGCACCAGCAAAGTAGCAATTTAGTTCAACCACACAGCTCAAGTACTGGTCCCAACAGGAAGTTCCCCCACTTTAGAAGTAAGCAAAGGACAAAAAATTAGTTCCTGCGCAGGCACATTGCCAGTGCCTTGAGGCCAGCCTGGGGAATGAGGCATGGAGTGGGGACTGGACCCCACCTCCCACAACCAGGCACACCACTGGCACCTCAGGGCCTGCCTGGGGACCTGAAGCATGGACCACGGACTGGACCCCCCTCTCATAACCAGGCACACCACCAGTACCAAGGAGCATGCCAAAAACATAACCTTCATGTGGTTGGCCCACCACAGCCACCACAATAACCATTGCTGCAACAAAAGTGGCTAGATACCACAACCACCACACAGATGGTCTGCCAGCCACTGGAGTGCATTGACACAAGGAAAGTCACCAGCAGAGACCAAATAAAAGAAGAGGACGTATCTCTCCACAAAGCCCATTCCAGAGTGACAGAAGAAACATCTGCTCTACCATAATATTGGGGGACCTGAACATACCTCTCAGCATTGGACAGATTATCTAGGCAACAAATCAACAGAGTAACCATTACTCTTTCAGAAGAAGAGAAGAAATCTAGGATAATTAGAGGGGGCAGTGGGAGGGAAGGGGTGATGGGAAGAGATTGGACAAGGGGCATAAAGAATAAGTATGATTTGTTACAATAAATATGCTAGTAATATTGATTTGATCAACATAT
>NW_007732385.1:0-6802 GCF_000696425.1 Galeopterus variegatus | reverse complement strand
AAAAAAAAAAAAAAAAAAAAAAAAAAAACTATAGAGAGAATGAAAAGAAAAGCCATAGACTGGGAGCAAATACTTGCAAAACACATACTTGATTACGGACTTGTATCTGAAATATACAAAAACATTTAAAACTTAACAATAAGAAACAACCGCATTAAAAATGCGCAAGCATTCTGGTCAAGATGGCAGAATAGATGATCCTCAGCATCACTCTCTACCACAAGTCAACAAATTTACAACTATAAAAAAGCAACAATAGCCAAGCTGGGGCCACTAGAGCTCAGGGGAAGAGGAGGAGAGACCTGTGGAGTACATAAAGGTGGAAGAAGCCACAATGAGAGAAAGAAAAAACTGCTCCAACCATTTTGTTCCATGGCCACTTTAAGGCTGGAGTTGCTGAGCACACGGAGCAAGAGCCAGCAAGAGCTTCAGCTGTGCCCTTAGGATGGAGTTGCTTGGAGGTAGCAGGGGAGAAGAGGGCCTTGGTGGCCCCAAGGCCAGCAAGACCACTAATAGGGTTCCTGTGGACCCATGCAGGAGTGAGCAGCCACAACAACTGTAAAAAAGGAGCCACTCAGAGGCCAGTGAGTCATTTCAATGGACTGGCACATGGCCGATCCCATGGGAAGTGTTTGCAGCATGGATGGTGGGGGAAATGGGCCCACCAGAGGAACACTGGGGCACAGCAAAGACAGCTGATCTGCCCCCCAATCAGCACAGGACCACTCAGAGGACACTGGTCAGGAATATAGAACTGCATGGGGTGCAGTTTGATGAAAAGACTCAGGCCCAGAAGAGAGTTTCTACACAACACAGGTGGACTGGGTCTCTGGAGAGACAGAAGCACCTATAAAGTCAACCATTATAATCTGAGCTGCACAAAAAGCTTTCTCTAGGGAAGCACCAGCAAAGTAGCAATTTAGTTCAACCACACAGCTCAAGTACTGGTCCCAACAGGAAGTTCCCCCACTTTAGAAGTAAGCAAAGGACAAAAAATTAGTTCCTGCGCAGGCACATTGCCAGTGCCTTGAGGCCAGCCTGGGGAATGAGGCATGGAGTGGGGACTGGACCCCACCTCCCACAACCAGGCACACCACTGGCACCTCAGGGCCTGCCTGGGGACCTGAAGCATGGACCACGGACTGGACCCCCCTCTCATAACCAGGCACACCACCAGTACCAAGGAGCATGCCAAAAACATAACCTTCATGTGGTTGGCCCACCACAGCCACCACAATAACCATTGCTGCAACAAAAGTGGCTAGATACCACAACCACCACACAGATGGTCTGCCAGCCACTGGAGTGCATTGACACAAGGAAAGTCACCAGCAGAGACCAAATAAAAGAAGAGGACGTATCTCTCCACAAAGCCCATTCCAGAGTGACAGAAGAAACATCTGCTCTACCAACATAACCTTCATGTGGTTGGCCCACCACAGCCACCACAATAACCATTGCTGCAACAAAAGTGGCTAGATACCACAACCACCACACAGATGGTCTGCCAGCCACTGGAGTGCATTGACACAAGGAAAGTCACCAGCAGAGACCAAATAAAAGAAGAGGACGTATCTCTCCACAAAGCCCATTCCAGAGTGACAGAAGAAACATCTGCTCTACCATAATATTGGGGGACCTGAACATACCTCTCAGCATTGGACAGATTATCTAGGCAACAAATCAACAGAGTAACCATTACTCTTTCAGAAGAAGAGAAGAAATCTAGGATAATTAGAGGGGGCAGTGGGAGGGAAGGGGTGATGGGAAGAGATTGGACAAGGGGCATAAAGAATAAGTATGATTTGTTACAATAAATATGCTAGTAATATTGATTTGATCAACATATCTCAATGCTGAACCCCCAAAATAAGTGTAATCAATTGTGATTCAATACAAAATTTTTTTTAAATGGGAAAAATATTTGAATAAACACCTCCTCACCAGAGAACATATACTGGTGGCAAATAAGCACATGAAAAGATGTTCAATATCACTTGTCATCAGGAAATTGCAAATTGAAGCAATGGTGACATACCACTACATACCTCTTAGAATGGAATCCAAAAAATTGACAATGCCAGTTGCTGGCAAGAACGTGGAGCAACAGGAACATTCATTAATTGCTAGTGGGAAGCCAAAATGGTACAGCCACTTTGGAAGACAGTTTGCTAGATTCATATAAAGCAGAACATAGTCTTAACACATGACCCAGTAACCATACTTCTACTTATTTATCCAACTAATTTTAAAAAATGTCTATATGACAACCTGTACTTGTATGTACAGCACATTATTTTATAATCTCACAAATCTGGAAGCAATAAAGATGTCCTTCCATAGGTGAATGAATAAACAAACTATGGTATGATCATACAAGGAATTACCATTTATCAATAAAAAAGAATGAGCTATATAGCCATACAAAGACATGGAAAATCTTAAATGCATATTGCTGAGTAAAATAAACCAGTTTTAACAGGCTAATAGCGTATATTTCCATTTATGTTACATTTTGGAAATGGTAAAACCATAGAGACAGCAAAAGGATCAGTAGATGCTAGTGTTTGGGAGGAGAAGAAAGAGTTTCAGGTTAGCACAGGGGATTTATTAGAGCAGTGAAATTATTTTTCATGATACTGTAATGGTGGATACATGACACTATACATTTGTCAAGCACCATAGAACTTTACAGCACAAAGAGTTTAGCTTTATGTATGCAAATTTTTAAAAAATCATTTAGGAGGTTGGAGGATCTCAGGATTGTCTGGAGAGTACAGTACAACAACCTAATTGTATTACAAATTTATGAAACAACATCACTGAAGGGTTTGCAAGTGGGGAAGCTGCTGACCTATGAAATTCTGGAAATGAGTGGAGTCTTTTAAAGGTCAGAAAATGAACTGTTCATATAAACACTGTACTCTAGTTAATAAAATGGCTTCTTATGATTGAATGAGTTAATTCTGCAGCCACTATACCTGTATACTAGAATTGAACAACAGTTAAATGGATGGCAGATGATGGGAGCCATGTTTCTGACTGTTGGAGTGAATGTTACAGAGAAGCAAGGGGGGAGGCTAGAATAATCCTTCTGGCAGTGGATTAGTGTTGGACACATCAAGATGTATTCATGTTCAGTTTAATATAGACCCAGATAGTTACATATACAAGTACATATAGGTATGTACGTACACATATGTTAATACACATGCACACTCACAGACAGTGGAGAAACCTAAGAAACACCACTTCAGCCAGGTGACCAAGGTGAACACTAACAGTGATAAGTCATGTTGATCAAAAGTACCCTTGATATGATGTGATGAGAATAGCACTTCATTTCTCTGGTCTTCCTCCTTAAACTCCATAACTCCAGTTTCATCATGAAAAAACATCATAAAAATCCAAGTTTAGATTCATCCTACAAAATACCTGACCAGTCATCATCGAAACTGTCAAAGTCATCAAAACAAGCAAAGTTTGAGAAAATGACACAGCCAAGAGGAACCTAAAGAGACATGATGACTAAAAGTAATGTAGCATCCTACATAGGATTTAGGAGCCAAAAAAGGACATTAGGTATCAATATTGGTGGCATCCTTCCTCCTGGTGGGGTGTGGGGGGCCCCTCAGCTCATGACCCTGGGACTCAGTTTACAGATGACACCCAATCTCATTTTAGGAATCAATTGTCAGATTGAAGCCTTTCCAAGTACAAGTCCTAAATCTCATTTTGATGGATAAGCAAGACCATTAAGGCAATTCCAAGATAGACAGGCGATTGTTCATGTGCTAAAGGAGGAAGCCTTCCCATTAGTATTACTGAACGTTCCCTGACCCTTGAGCTCAGGGTTACACCAAGCTTTCTGTCCTCTCTTTCCACTCAGACTGTCCCTGACTTCAGCAAAGAAGGAGGCCTCTCCTTTGCTCCATTAAATACCTCAAGCCCAGGTAGTGGGGTCTTTCTGCTAAACAACAGTATCTCACAGATATCCTCACCTGAGCAAGAGGAAAACACAGGACCCCCAAACATTCCAGATAGTGGGGATCTACAGGGGAGTCTTTCCACTAAACAACAGTATCTCACAGATATCCTCACCTGAGCAAGAGGAAAGCACAGGACCCCCAAACACCTACCTCCAGCAGAAGCTCTCATCCATATGGGGAAAGAGCTAGGATTTACTCTCATCACGTGGACAATCTGGCACTGCCTCTAAGTTAGTAAAGAATTCCTGGGCCTGTTCAGTGTGTCTGTAGTCAACCCAACCTTGCTTTATCACGATATTCTGGAATAATACTTTCCAGATTACATTTCTTGGATCCCCAGAGCTCCAGGAGTCAGTAGGGGATCTAGTTTAGTGGGAAGTGGAATGAACAGAACACTGGCCCAGGTTGTTTTCTCCCCAGCCACCACTAAGTTCCAGATCCTGCTCTTTGATAGTGAAGGCCCATGAAGGTAGCAAGGCTGTCTACATCAGAGACAAGGCAACAGAAGGAACAGCTATTTTCTCTCCCCCTCCCCTGCTCATATCATCTCCATCCCTTTTGTTACTGACTTGACCACTGTCCCTAGTGTCTTTCAGTCCTTTCTCCTCCAGCCTAATTGATGCACTAATTGACCATGCTGCTAGCTTCGTAAATGTTAAAATATAGAAATGCTCATGTTGCAATTCAAAATGCTCTTTTGCTTGAAATTTTTATAATAAAAAAATCTTTGAAGTATATCATTAGTTCTCTTAGAATTGATTTGTGTGTATAGTGTGAAGGAAGGTTCCAGTTGCATTTTGTTTTCTGTGTGGACATCCCTAGTCTACCATCATTTATTTAAAAGATTGTTCTTTCCCCAGTGCTCTGCAGTTGTACCTTTTTCATAAATTAAGGGTTTGTATGTAAGTGGGTCTGTTTCTGTTTCATTGTCTATTTGTCAACCTCTGCACCCATAACAAGCTCTTAACTACTATAGTTTTTTGCCATTCTATCTGGTAGAGTAACTCCTCTTATATTCTATTTTCTCAAGATTATCTTGGCTACGCCTGGCTATTTACATGTCAGTTTAAATTTTAGCATCATCTCATCACATTTTACACAAACACAAACAAAGACGTATTCACAAACAAAGCCTTTTGTACTTTTTATTGGGATCAAAATCAGTCTGTAGAATAATTTGGGGGCATATTAATATGTTTACAATATTGCAACTTCACAAATAAAAAAAGAAAAAAAAGAACAAAATAAAAAGAAACTTCACATCTATGAACATACAAGTATTACCTTTTATATTTATGTAGGTCTTCATTAATCTATCTAAATAATGTTTTTACATTTTCTCTGTGAATTTCTTAAACCATTTTCAGTATATTTATTCTTAGCTGCTTGATATTTTCAAATAAGATACAAGTTATATTTTGTTTACTTTCATTTTCATACTGTTGCTTGCTGCAAAAATAAAGTTAATTTTTGTTTATACATTTTATACCTAGCAACCTATATACTTTTTTATTGATTGAGGAGTTTCATTTCTTTGGGATTTTCTTTCTGCATAGTCTAATTATCCATTAATTATGGAAGCTTTGTTTTTCACTTTCTGAATCCTATCCCCTGTTCTTTTTTGTTTTAACTGTTTTGCGGGGGGGCAGCTGGACCGGTATGGAAATGCAAACCCTTGAACTTGGTGTTATCCACACCATGCTCCAACCAAGTGTGCTAACTGGCCAGCCCCAAATCCTGTCCCTTGTATTTCTTGTGCTTTGCATTACCTCACTGGCTAGTACCTCTATTACAGTATTGAATAGATATGGGGACAACAAGAATTTTTGTCTAATTCCTAATTTCAAAGTAAACATTTTCAACTTTTCACAAATAAGGATGATATTTGCTGTAGATTTTTCACACGTATCATGTATGTAAGTTGCTGATATGTTTTTCACAATTAATAAAATTGTACTTTAGAATAGATTTAGATTCACAGATACATTGAAAAGATAGTGTGGAGAGGTCCTCTATGTCCCACACCCAGTTTCCCCTGTTATTAACAACTTACATTAGTATCGTACATTTGTTACTACTAGTAGCAAAAGTCTATGACTTATTTCGAGTTCTGTAGTTTTTACCTAAGTTTCCTTTTCTAATCTTCTCTATGACTCCTTAGCCTCTTCTAATCTGTCCCATTTTCTCAGATTTTCTTTGTTTTTTTTATCACCTTGGGAGTTTGGGGAGTTTTGAAGAGTACTGGTGAGGTATTTTGTAGAACGGCCCTCAATTGGAATCTATCTGATGTTTCTGCCATGATTAGTCTAGAGTTACAGGTTCAGAAAAGTGAGACCAGAGAGGTGAGGTGCCATTTTCATCATATCAAATCTACAGTGCACAGTATCAGCATGGCTTATCACTGATGATGGCAACTTGATCACCTGACTGAAGTAGTGTTTCCTAGGTTTATACATTGTAAAATTACTCTTTTTTGCCCTTTTCATATTGTAATCTTGGAAAGGACTAGCTTCAGCCCACACTTAAGGAGGGGAGGGATAACGTTCTATCTCCTTGAGGGTGAAATATTTACATAAATCATTTCGAATTCTTCTGAACACGAGATTTGTCCATTTATTGATACAGTCATTTATATCAATATAGAGCCATGTATATTTGTTTTATACTATGGGTTTAACTTTTGTTTTTATAATGAATGGATGTTGATTTTTATTAAACATTTTTTGTATTAATTTAGATATGATTGTTTTTTTTTTTTGTTAAATTTTTATTTTGTCAATATACAATATATATGATTCTTATGGCCCATCACC
>NW_007732384.1:125220-134272 GCF_000696425.1 Galeopterus variegatus | reverse complement strand
TAAAACATGCAACACAGATGAATTTCAAAAATACCAAATCCCCCAATCTCTTATATGAAATTCGAAGTTATATAACAGGCAAAACTTCGCTATGGTGATGGAAATCAGAGCAGGGGCTCCCTCTGGACGGCGAAAGAGGAAACTGGATGGAAAGGACACAGAAAATAACATGAAATAGTGGTTAAATATGTCACATGCAGACATTGAGGTAAGTAAGACTGCCTAGATTCAAGTCCTGAAGGCAGTGAATTATGATTAAGATCCTGGTTACTGCGTCGGACACATCGGGAGTTTTAAATCACATTGCCAATACATGCCAATACTTAGTGAATGTAGGCAAGTTACTAACCTAAGCTCCTATAAAATGGAGATGATTAAGTTAGTATCTACCTTATAAGGCTGCCCTCAGAGTAGTGACTGGCAGATAGACACATTCAATACATTTAAGCTGTGGTCATTATTAAATAGCTCTTCAGCTAGACTTTCATTGCCCTAATGCAGCCAAGAATGCTGGTATAATCATGAAGATTTTGAGAATCAGATGTCTGCAAACTACATTAGGCTGCAATCTAAATAATGAAGACAATATGTGACAGCATGTGATTAATTTAAGTACACTAGCAAATCCTATTTTAGTTGTCCATTTCAAACTAAGTAACTATCTCTTTGTCAAGAAAAACCGTTCACTTTAAAGTACTTTCCTTGAAGCTCTTGTATCTAAAGTTTCAGACATAGAAAAATTAGGACACAAGTTTTTTGCTAATTGCCTCACTCTGTTTCCCATCTCGTAATCACATAATCAAAGGTGTATATCTTTCCAGTACATATATATGTGTGTAAGTGTATGAGTGTGTGTATATACATAACTTTGTAAACAAAATTGTGACTGTACTATATAGATAACTTTGTAAACAAAATTGTGACTGTACTATATCCACTCTTCTAAACCTGGCATTTTCACCTATAAATATTTTCATGTTTAAGAATCTATTGACCTATAAAACTGGTTTGTTCTCTTTAATAGATCCATAATAGCCATGACATTGATGGACTTTTGTTTATTTAACCAGATCCCTATTGATGGATATCTAGAAGTTCTAAGTTTTCACTATTATAAACAACTGTAATGTCCTTGTACATATATCTTTTGCATTTGTGTTAATAATTTCATACAATAAATTCAAAAAAGTAATTGAAAGAGTTTGAACAAAATTTATCAATCTTTTAATAGAAAAGCTGTCTGTGTGAGTGTGTAAACAGTGAGCAATCAGAACGTGGAAGAGTTCTCTGGGTAGTAGATTAAATGATGATTTTCATATTCTTCTTGCTCCTCTATTTTTCTCATTTTTAAATTAGGAAAAGAATTATTTTTAAGTTTAGAGAAAATTTTGACTTAGGATATTTAAGATAACTACCATAACGTGCATATAACACTGTACTAGACACTATGCTGAATGCCTCCCATGCACAAAATTATTTAAATTCCATGCACAGCTACGTGAGATAGTGCCACTGTTGACACTGATTTATAAGAAAACTGGGGCTTGGAGCATCGTGTGGTTAGTAAAGGATGGATATGGATTTCAACCTGGGTTTTGTGAATGCAGTCTGGAGTAGTCTTCAGTGAATTCATTTTGTTGTGAGGGCCTTTGAGGCCGAGGTTTATTCACAAACTTTATAGATGGGCAAGTGGTGATGTGGTAAAGTCCAGGTGAGCTTGTTTCCCAGGAGACTTGTTCAGCCAAAAGTGATGCCTCCATACCAGTCAGTAGCAGCAGAAGCCAACGTGGACATTAGACAAGTTACACCTCCCTCAGTGCCAATAGCCAGCTTCCTCTCAAAATAATAATAATAAAAATAACAAAGAGCAATGATCAGTTGCATGGTGTTATGGACTGTGGAGAGAGAAGGAGGTCTTCGGACCTCTACTATCTGGTCTATTTTCACATTCTAGATTACTATTACTCTCTCTTTCTATCTCTTTCCATTTGGTTTGCAATCTTGCATTTCCTTTCTGTCCACGGGGCCCATTTAGTAACAACTAAGACCCCAAATTCTCAATTTCCTAACTTTTGTGCATATGGTCTTTGAGCCTTCCACCCTAGCACTCACACCTATTCAATCATAGAGGGTTTTAATTTCCAGTGATATCAGATTTTAGTTTTCGGAAGGTGATTGTCACTGTGAAACCTGGCTGTGAATGGGACCCAAATAAGAAGCCAGAGAGCTGGTGAGACCTGAGGTTGGTCAAGGGCAGAAAGCCTGCTCATTTACAGAGTAAGAACAGCAGCAGATCTGTTTTATTCCCTGTCGAGTGAGTGAGGAGTGGTCTTATTGGCGTTTCTCAAGACCGGGTCTACCATGGCCCATCCTCTAGCAATGCGTCAGATACCCTGGAGAAACACACTCTTGTTTGTGTCCTGTTGTTGGGGGAGAAGGTAATCAGAGGTTTGGTTTTTATTTTGGTAGCTTTAAGTTTCCTCTCTGTTATAAGGTGAGTGGAAAATGTTCCAGAGTGCCTTTCTAACTTTCTTCCTGACCTGACTTCTCTAACCTGTGGGGTACTGGAGGCAACACTTACCAGCTCAGGAGAGACCTTTGTTCCCATTTCTTCCCCTCCCTGTGTTTGGTGACAGAGAGTGGATGGCTTGAAATTGAATAGTCAATTGAATTGAATATGGGGAGGGGGAGTTCATGAAAGATTCATATTGTCTTTTAATTCTAGTTTTCCATGAACTTTTTGAAGTACACTCATGTCTACTCCATTGAAATTGGTAAATGCTGTATATGAGCAATCAATCCCCCACCCCAAGATAACCTATTGTTTAACATTTACCAGCATGTCACTTCTTTAACCCTTCTGCTTCTGCTCACCACATAAACCACAAATACACATGAGAGAGAGAGAGAGAGAACATAGCGTTTGAAGGATTGAACACCATGGGTTTTCTTCCATGGGTCTATGGTGATTTCCAAGAGGAACAAATTGAGATTCTTTTCTCTTCTCATCTTGAGTTTTACATTAATTTCCAAAAGGCCAAATATAATCTATTTTTTTTTCCTTTCTCCCCTAGTGGATGGCTGTATTCATAGAGCAGCTGGCCCCTGTTTGCTAGCTGAGTGTAGGAACCTGAATGGCTGTGATACTGGAAATGCAAAAATCACATGTGGCTATGACCTGCCTGCAAAATGTGAGTACAACATTTTTGAACACTGTTTCAAAATCAGGTGAGAACTCTTACGCTGTTTTAGTCCTCAGGTTCATAACTGGAAAAGAAAATGGTTGTGCTGGTATTTAATTAAATGTGCTTGTTTTCAGATTTTGTACATGGTAATAATAATGTATTTTTCAAATATGTCTCCAAATACACACACACACACACACACACACACAATGTCTAACTGTAGGTGATTTTTGTTAAGGTCTGTGACAGTGTCTCTAAAACAGGGAAATAAAAATATGAGCAAAATATACATTACAGTGCTTAAGTGGCACGGAGTGACAGCTTCTGGAAATGATGCCAATTTCTTATTCCTGGTTCAGGTTTCTTGATTGTGGATGTGTTTAGAGCAAAGGAGATCAAAGTGATGTATTGTGTTTTCAGCTGCCATGTAAAGGCTGATTGGCAATTACAGCCAAGGCATCTGTCACACTTTGCTTTCAGGAAAAGCCAATGGAATGTGGTTGTCAGTGTGTGAATGTATTTGCTCTTTGAATGGGGAATGGTCAAAATTTCCATCATATTTGAATAGAAAGAAATATTACATTTGATTGACCTTGTTGCTTAGTCATTTAGCCAACTGGATGAGGTGGTGAGGAATAAAAATAGTAAGAGAAAAACTGGTTAAAGGCATAGCTTTTTTTATCACATAACTTTCAGGGTCTGGGGATAGAGGTGGAGGGTTTAATTGCACATTTAGGTGTGCATTGACCTGGAAATTGAGACACCAATTTATTGACTATCCCATTCACCTGCTTCTTATGATGCTACCTAGATCTGTTCATGAATTTTATGTAGAAGTAAAGCTGGTTTGGGGTATTTTTTAAGCAGCAGAGAAAACATGAGCAAAAGAATTATAACACAACCTATAGGACACTATTTGGGTTATGTATAGATAGGCTGTATAAGAATGAATTTCCTGTGGATATGTGTGAATGAAGAAACAGTGTGTTATACAGTATTCTAAAGGTTAATTTTAAAGTATGTTTAAATTTGAGGATTTGTAGTAAACAGTAATATGTTAAAATGACATTTTTCTTTATAAACATTATAAAACTGCATTCTTTATTACTCACAGTGGGTTGCTAGTGAAAGTATATCAACAATATACTGCTTAATTTTTACTTTAATGACTTCTCATTTTTCTTTCTTTGTTAGTGTTGTTTTTTGTTTTTTTTTTACTTTGAATGAAAGAGGCAAATTATGTGCCAATAACTCCTCTCTCCTACTTGGAATATATATTTATGTCAAAGAAAGCCCCTTATTTACAATGGTGTTCAGAATGGTTCTCCCTCTGACACAGAGCTCATGATCTGAGTATTGAAGGTGATTTCCCTCTCCAGGATTATATAGCTCTATGTTTACAAATGTTGTTCCTTTTTCTTTCTAACACCTTGCTACCTCTGTGATCTAGCTAACTTCTACCACCCTGAGAACAAGCAGATTATTGACTATTTTCAGACTTGTGTCTGTTCTTGGACCAATGAATAGGCCTGGACTTTTATTGATTCACTACTTTGTTTTTATTAAGACACAAATAAAAATTTCCTCAACTCTGAGCTAGCTGAAGAAAGATAAACTCAGAATCACTAAATATGTCCAAATAAAATGGTGGCTTTGGTGTATGCGTTGACACCATGACAATTTTTTTTTAATGTGCTTTCTCCTGTTTGTCTTCCCTCTGAATGAGTTATTCCACTTCCTTTGGATGTCTTTTATCTTAATTCAGGGTTATTGAAGATTTTCTTAATACCAGACACTGAGGTACAAAGATCAGTAAGCCATTCCCTGTGCTTGAGGAATTCTTATGCTTGACTCACACCTTTGAGTTAAGGTGTGGCTTTCATGGGTGTCCTGGGGCAACTGGGTCTTTGTGGTCCAAAGACTCTAGACATGGAAAGTGTCAGTACAGAATCCAGGTGAGCTGAGATACTGAGAGCCTGACACTTACACAAGTCACTGCATGCAGCCCACAGAGCATGTCTAGTGAAAAAATCACCCAATAGAATAGAAATTACCAGACAGGTATGGCAGTGCCATCTCATAAATATTGCAAACATGGAATAGTTGTGAACAGGTGTTGGTATTTCTATGTAATTTAAAAGATTAACAATTTATGTTAAAAACATAAAGGAAAACAGTACAAAAATGAGTAATAATAGCTTACATTGATATGCCACTTTATAGTATTTCACAGTACTGTCACAAGCCCTTATATTTTAAATTATGTTTTGTGAACATTGTGTATGTGTTCATTTTCCCTTTTCCTATCCCTGGGAAATGTTTTTCTTTCTCATCAATTTTGTTCATCCATTTCAGAATCATTAACAATCCACAGATGTGCTTTTGTAGTGAGAGAATGAAAGGGGAGCTCATTACACACTGTTTGGGTCATTTTTCCCTTCCATATTTAATAATTCCATGACAGTTTGACAGTAGGGACTAGTTTCTATCTGTCCTCTGGGATAGCAGGTTTATCATTATGGGGATACTAAAGCCAGGCATCCAGCCACAGTGATAATTTCTTCATGCATCAGCAATTTGTTTGGAAAATGCTATTGGGTTACAGAGAAACTTGGTAATTTTGGACTGGTCTTTGCTTCTTTTATGCTTGCTCAATTAATCTTTTCATAAATGGTTGTATTTGAATTAATTATTCTTGTAGTCTGTGTTCTGTGACTCATGATTGGTAGAATGATAAGCCCAATATATCTAGTTTATTCTTCACTGCTTTGATGTTTTGAATGATGATTTTTTTTCCCCCTTTTGTCTTTTTTTTACTGACCGGTAACGGGATCACAACCCTCGGTGTCACGCCTGTACCGGGGACCAGCAACGGGATTGCAACCCTCGGTGTTGCGCCCACACCGCGCTCAGCCAGTGAGCGGAACCGGTCTCCACATGGGATCCGAACCCTCGGAGGGAGCGCCGCCGCGCTCCCAAGTGGCGCACTCTCCAGTGCACCACCGGGCCGGCCCTTGAATGATGATTTTTTAATGCAAGAATATTTTCAATCATTCTTTTTGAAAAAAAAATCTTAAAGTGGAAAGAATATTGGCCAATGTTGCTAAGGAAATGACTTAAGAAGTGAACAAAGGACTGTTTATATAATTGGGTCTTTGGGGAATCTTCTCTTCAACAATATAAGATATTTTGGTGATTCATAGGAACATTTAGATTTCTAGAGATTTTTAGAAGCTTGTTGACAAATGGGAAGTTTCTATTTATGCTATCGTCAATCCACCATATAGTCAGATTCGTGCAAGTGAGATTTGTCCATCTCAAAAAAGTTCTTGTGTCATTATCTAGCAGTGTCTCCTAAATATGGGCTGAATTCATGTGAATGCATGAAGGATCAAATGAATGAATTATTTTAGGACCTTTACTCCTGGAAAATAGTTTTTTAACTGTTGCTTCTACTTCTAATACTTTCCCTCCTGCAAACTATTTGATTCAGTCCTAGTAGATTAATATACCTAAATCCAGGGTCCTTATACTGTCTATAAGACTCTTTAGGAGGTGACATTTGCCTCTTTGATATTACCTCCTTCTATACTTTCCCTTGCTCACACAGGCTGCTCTGCTGATCCTCAGTGTCTTTGCGTTGATGTTCCCTCTGCCTGGAATTCTGTTCCTCTAGACACCTACATGACTTGCTTCTCTTACCTACTTGAATCTCGTTCAAATGTAACCTCTGGTGTTGCCCTAACCATCTTATTCATAATTGCTTCTCTGCTTTATTTATAATTGCTTATCTGTAGCATTTAATCTTTAAATATACTATATCATTTACTTATTTCTTTTTTTTTATTATATGTCTTCTACCAGTAGAAGGGCAGAGACTTTTTCTTAGTGTGTTTTAAATTTATTACTATATCCATACAGGTTATATGTTTGCCACATAACAGGTGCTCAAAAGATATTTCCTGAATGAATGAATAAAACATAACTTTTCCAGACTCTGCTCACATATCACTTCTGCCATGAAACAAGTCTTCTCTTATCACCTCAGCTAAAAGTGACTTCTTTTTCCTTCAAACATCAGAATACTGCATGTTAACACTCTGAGGGCACTTTTAATGTGTTCATATTTTTTATTGTCATATACGCAATCTTTCTAACAGAATCCTTTGTATATAATGGGTACTAGAGAAATGCGTATCAAATGAATTAATTGTTAAGTGTGGCAAACTGGTTAATAATTGGTGGTGGGTGGGATTAAAAGAAAAGTTATGCTGATATTTCTAAGAAACGATGAAATTAGTGTCAATTATCCATTGTGTTTTTTTAAATCATATTTTAACATATATTTAATTCCAAAGTCTCTGTCTAAGAAATTTACTCTTAATGGAGCTTTTCCTAAAGAGGAAAAAATAAAAATAAAGGAAACATATCAACTTTATTTGGTGATTTTTCAGCATAGATCCCATGTCTATTCTATTTCTTTAGCCACTTTTAGGCATTAGGGCAGAATAATCATCAAACATAAAAGGAAAAAAGTAATAAATCTGTGTATATAAAATGCTGAAATCTGTTTCTTTTATTCCTTCTATTTAATCTTTGGAAGGCATCAACAGGTAATATTAGCATCCAACTCAGTTTTCCATTAATCATTGGAAGGGAAACTCTAGGGTGAGAGACCAACATAATATGTTTAAATAAGTGGCATGAATCAGAATCCTTATTCTATTCCCAGGTGCAAAAATAATCAGATGATAGTAGCTTAAAAGGTACTGTTGATAGTAATTAGTACTTCTCCTGTGCCCTTCATCAAGAAATCATAGTACTTTGAAACACTAGCTCATCAGTCCTTTTGAAATTCCTGTGAGGAAGTGACATGACAAGTAACGATACTTTTTTCCAACACAAATAGAAATTCAGGTACACGGAGGTTAAATCTGTTGCTCTCAATAACAAACTAAATCCATATTAAAGGCATGGCAGAGGCCAAGGATCCTTGAGCTAGGGAGAAAGCCTGTGGCAGGTGCTGGCAGGCCTGAGTAGTTGTTATAGATATTGTATGGCCACATAGCCTGAAACATTTAACATCTGGCCCTTTACAGAAAACGTTTTCCAACTCCTGGTCTATGGTAATCCCCACTTTTAATAAAGGAGGAAGAGGAGTTTCAAAGACATTAAATATTTATTCAATTTTATTAAATGTATGTGACTTAGATCACAATTGACAAAAGTGAGACTAAAATACCTACCACCTAGAGCCACAACAAACGCGATTGTGTATTTAAAAATAGTTTTAAAAACAAATCTTATATATTTTACTACAATTTTAAAAAAGTAAAAAATAAATGCCTACCATCTATTTCTTGGGACAGTTCTTGCTTCTGTTGCCTCAAAAGAACATTACCTTGGGAAGATGATCTGAAACCTTTCGAATCTTTCAAATAATAAGACCATTTTGAAAAAATGCCTGGAAAAAAAAATGGTCATTTTTCTCAATAGGACCAGAACTGGGAAGTGAATAAGTCAAGTCTCTGAAGGGAGAGTTAGTTTAAACCCCCAGAGCATTAGGCAATAAATCTTTATCCCTTGCTTCCTACAGTGGTGTTAGCTAATGTGCTGAAAGGGAGCCCACAGTACTGAGGAAATTCAGTTTCCAGGGTAGGTAACTCATAAGATGATTCTGAGTTAGTTCTCTGCAAAGGGCGACCTGCTTTCGGCCATCGTGGGCTCTCCCAGCAGGTGTCTGATTGTGAAAGTAGTGGAGAGGGCATGCTGCTAAGAGTGTGACTCTGCCAGGCTTTGATGGAGACCTGAGGGCCCTCATGAGCCCCTTCTATAATTAACTGACTTATATTACATAAAGAGAAAAA
>NW_007732384.1:122774-124768 GCF_000696425.1 Galeopterus variegatus | reverse complement strand
CCTGAGGGCCCTCATGAGCCCCTTCTATAATTAACTGACTTATATTACATAAAGAGAAAAACAGCTTTTGAAGATCATAAGATCGTCTTCTTTCCTGATGAGAAAAATCAACTCTGATTGGCTCATTTTCCTTTCATGCTTTAGGAGTTTATTTTCTGTTTGAACCTATTTCTCCATAATTACCACCCTTTTCATTTATATTAAGCAGTTTTGTACATTTTATCTCATTAGTAGTCTTCATAATGAACGTGGAAGTGAGAAGGGCAGAAAGATTGTAAAACCCAGAGCAGTGGTTCTCAAAATGTGGTTCCTGGAGCAGCAGCAGTAGCAGCAGCAGCTGGGAATTTGTTAGAAATGCAAATTCTCATGCTCCACCCCAGGCCCTCAGAATCAGAACCTCTGTGAGTCAGTGAGCTCTCCAGGTAACTCTGATGCACGCTCAAATGTGAGGGACCATTGCATTAGGAAGGGTGGAACCTGAGTAGCATCCTTGCCTTTTGATTCCTTGCCCTACACTCTTTTGGCTACACAACACAGGCATCCTTTTGTGCCACAGACAAGCAGTCTCACATGTTCTTTTCCTTTGTGGAATCTTCAGTTAGTGATGATATCTGTTTTTTTTTTTTAACTTATTTATTACCTGCCTTCTCAAACAGAATAACATTTTAAGGAGAGAAGTGATATTGGTCTCATTCACGCCCCGTATCCTTGCTCTTGATACATACTTACTGGAGGAATCAGTGAAAGCACTGTCTTTGTCTCCTCCTCTCTTTTGTCATAGGCACAGCTGCCACTGCAAGAAACCAACCCAGAAGACACTCAAGATAGGGCTTCATGATTCCAGAAATCTGCAGAGCTAGTACTGCTGCTGCCTTAAGCATTTCTGTTATCCCTTCACCAAACATGCTCTTTGCTCAAATACTCTAGCACTGGGGGCAAAATTTGCTTAACGTATCCCCATCGCCACATGTATGTCCTACACTTGATTATTTTCTCTCATTTTCTCTTTTTTTTGACCCATTGTGATAACGTAGATTCATTCCATCCCCAAATGTTTTTGTGATGAAATAAATAAGCAACTCTAATATGAAATAGTGTCTTTTAAAAATATCTGTATTTTGGAAGCAGTTAGTATTTACATTGCTGTGTTACTGGCTGAGTGTAAAATAAATGGCTGTGTTTTGCTTGTATTATTTGCCATCTTAGCTGGCCTTCAGTGGACACTGTCTATACCTTTTTTTTCCTATGTGATCAATAGGAAATAACAGTGTAAATCAATTCTGGGTAATAATGTAAATGGGCTCTCGAAGGCAGTTCCTGCTGTGGAATAAGTAGTTAGTAGCGACACTGGCATTAACCGCAGTGGGGGTAATCAGCCTTTGGATGTGTTTAATCAGAGTTATCAGCTAAGATTAAAAAGAGAGCCACTGTTGTGCAGGCATAATCATTTTCGGGATTTAAAAGATGAATATTTGAAGGTGTTCTCATAAATTAAAGCCATCGGAATGGCTTTGAGTAATTTATGATGCTTTGAGGTCAGGCACAAGCAAACAGGAAAAGTTAATCTCAGAGCCAAAGCAGTTAATGTGCACAGATTGCAGAATACGTTTATTAAAATAAGTAGCAAATGTTGAGTTAAATGAAGACTTCTCCCCCTGTGTTAAGGTGCTCCTTGAGCTATCACTAGCATATATGATTTGATTAAAAAGTGCGCAACACATAACAGTTTAAAAATGTATTAATTATCTTTGCAATTAATCACTAATCCCAAAGATTAAATATTAGACACTTTATGACTTGATTGGAGGTGTTTTCAGTTGAAAATTTTGATGGAACCAAGCTCTGCACTATAGAATGAAAGATTGATTCTGTGTCAGGAATGATAACCATCAAGGTAAGAAACCATGAATCAAGGATATTGTAACATTTCCTCACACATGATTATCTGGGGGTAGTAATATCCACCTCAGGAGAATCTGTTAAGGAATATACGT
>NW_007732384.1:121076-122381 GCF_000696425.1 Galeopterus variegatus | reverse complement strand
ATCCCAAAGATTAAATATTAGACACTTTATGACTTGATTGGAGGTGTTTTCAGTTGAAAATGTTGATGGAACCAAGCTCTGCACTATAGAATGAAAGATTGATTCTGTGTCAGGAATGATAACCATCAAGGTAAGAAACCATGAATCAAGGATATTGTAACATTTCCTCACACATGATTATCTGGGGGTAGTAATATCCACCTCAGGAGAATCTGTTAAGGAATATACGTAAAACTACTTTTTGATACTGTAAGACATCAAAGAGATATATGGCTCTATTATTGCTTGTAAAATGCTTGGCATATTTCATTTTCTTATTCAACCCATGTTCACTGAGTGCTTACTCTGAGCTAGAGTTCTCTTCTAGAATGTAGACAACTATAGTGAAGAAGACACCAAGGTCCTTGTCCTCTTAGATCTTAAGTTCTAGCAGAGTGAGACAGATAATAAACACACTCACATAAAAGCAAAGAATCTCAGATAATTGCAATGAATATGAGGAAAAAAAATCACATTACCCAATGTGTAAAATGAAGATTAGTCCATAAATTTTCCAGTTGATCTTCCTTGCTACGAATATTCTATTTCAGTTCTGACATATGTATAATTTTAGTCTAGTTTTTGGAGGTAATAAAGGTAGTGCTGCAGCTGCTGGAGCTGATGGGAATCTTAATGATCACCCAATCTGACCTCATAATTTTACAGATAAGAAAATCGAAGCTCAGAAAAATTATTTATTTTTCCCAGGGTCATGTGGTAAGGAGCAAAGACAAGACTAGAGCCTGGGTGTCTTGACTCACAGTACAGTGATCTTTCTGCTAAAATGTACTGCCTCTTATAGTCTCTTTGATTATGCTAACCCTCTTGTAGGTGTATTATGAGAATTTAATCAACTATTAAGTGAGATGATGTACATGAACATACTTTTGAAATAATAATTTCTTATATCATATAGCATCTTGTTATTCATAGTAATTTTAGATAAGTTACATATAAATCAATTATGGCACCATGAGCTTTACCAGTAAAGCTTAATGACAGTAGTCTGTTAGAATAGATGCAACAGTAACTGGTCTGGGAAAATATGGAAGTTACATACAGGAATTCACAAATATCCTACACTGTTCTCAAGACTCAGACATTTGCTCCTGCCTCTTTCCAGTATCTTTACCTGGGAGAAAAGGGACACTTCAGAAGTCATTTCAAGAAGCTCCACGTGGCAACTTTATCACTTTTAAAAATATGTCCACAAATTCTTTGATAGTCCCCACATGGAGAGGCAGAGCTTAATTTCCCTCTCCTTGA
>NW_007732384.1:119904-121042 GCF_000696425.1 Galeopterus variegatus | reverse complement strand
TCTCTCTCTCTCTCTCATCACTCTGTGTTAGTTTCGTAGGGGTGCCATAACAAATTACCACAGTCTGATAGCTCAAAACAGCAGAAATTTATTCTCTCACAATCATGGAGGCCAGAGGTCTGAATCAAGATGTCAGCAAGGAAATCCATCCTTGCCTCTTCCAGTTTCTGCTTCTGGTGGTTCCAGGTGTTTTTTGGCTTATGGCAATGCAACTCCAATCTTGCTTCCATCTTCACATGGCATCTTCCCTGTGTCTCTCTGTGTCTTTTCCCCTTTTCTTCCCTTAGAAGGACACTTGACATTGGATTTAGGGTTTACACTAAGCCAGGATGATCTCAAGGTCCTGAGATCCTTAATTATATCTGCAAAGAGTCTTTTTCCAAATCAGTTCACATTCAAAGGTTTCAGGGCTCAGGACATGGATCTATCTTTTTAGAGTCACCATTCAACCTACTACACACTCCCTCTGGGTGAAGCCACTTTCCGTGTCATGAGCAGCCCTAAGGAGAGAAAAATCAGCTACCGTGTTATAAGGGAACTCAGACATCCTCTGGAGATACCCATGGAGTGAGGAACTGAAGCCTGCCTGCAGCAAAGTGAGTGAGCTTAAAAACAGATCTTCTGAAGTCAGACAACAGCCGTATAAGTGAGCATGGGAGCACATTCTCCAGCCTCAACCAAGCGTTCGGATGTCTGCAATTCTGGCTGACAGTTTGACTGCGACCTTATGAAAGACCCTGAGCCAGAACCAACCAGCTAAGCCACTCCAAATTCCTGACCTGCAGAAATCGTGAGATAATAAATGTTATTTTAAGTTTGAGCTTACTCACTATGCAGCAACAGGTAACTAATACAGCAACTATGGCCATGAAGTTTATAAAGCAGGGTAAGGAGCTGACTAGCTGAGTGGCTCATGTCTGCTGACATCTGTTACATTTTCTCAGTGTGTGACATGCCTGGCTGAAGGACAGGCCTAAAATGGAAGGTGAAAGCAAAATAGAATTTTGGGTAATGTTACACTTAGTCAGTGATCTTAAAATCAAAAAATGCAACCATATCCCTTCACCACACCTCTGTCATAAGCAGCATACTGGGTTGGAAAAACTAAGAATAGAAACTTCTCAGACAGACAGACAGA
>NW_007732384.1:117342-118525 GCF_000696425.1 Galeopterus variegatus | reverse complement strand
GCAGTGGTGCCCTTCTGAATCTGTTTACTGTACTAGGTGATGTGTTTCCCATTAGCCCCTTCATTTCTCAGAACTATGTAGAGTTTGCTCCATTTCTAATCACATGCCATCTGTGAAATCCCTATAATTTCCTAAAGCCTTCTGAAGATTTCCTCTTTCTACCTGTGACATTTTCAAGAAAAATTTATTCCCCCTTTGTGTTTATTCTGCTTAGTGAAGATCAGCAAACAGCCTTAACTATGTTTTTGCAAATTCTCCTTCAAATTGTATCTGTATTGTATCTGGCATCCAGTTACCCATTTGAAGGTCTACAAAGGACTGTCTTGAAAATTCCTTCTGTTTATAGATACTCAGTTTTTGCTTTCTTATATCATGGTACATGGTGCCAAACTGTTGTCTTTCCTCACATGGCCAGGTGATTTTGTTCCTACTTTAATGTTACTCCTGTACTTGGTACAGTGTGTCATACACATGTACATGTCATCTTTCACGTACTTCCTTCACCTTATGCCCAGAACAGATTCCTTCTTTGTTGATGTTTTGTGAATATGGAATTCATGGACTTTGTTCAGTTTGTGGAGCTGTTTGGGAAAGCAGTCTGGAAGAGTTTGGGTTTGGGAGTGGATTGATGGAACTGGGATAGAGAGCACTAGGGACTCCCCAGGAAATCTGCTGGCAGGCATCCTGGAGTGGTAGGCAGAGGAAAGCCAGCTGCTGTGCTAGATGGGCTGCCGGGACGGGGCCTTCCTTCCCCTTGTGTCCAGGACACGTCCTACCTATTGCTTTAAAATTAACAAGTTATCTTATCTTCCTCCTAATAATATCTACTGCCTGAGTAGGTGGGTGGATGAGAAGAACGGTGAAAGACTGAGAAACCTCACATCAAAATGTATCCCTCAGGAAGGGTCAGGGCTCTGTACATAGAATATTGCAGAGTTGGGAGATCCATCCATACAGCTATACACATAGCGGGAGGAGAAATTTAGGGAACTACACATCAAGTAAGCATCAATCCTTCAAACCTTTCCTTAAATTCTCCATTGTCTGCAATAGCACTGTTTCTCCATGTACAAAATTAACTGGTTGTCGTGGGCACCAAACCTATTACCATAAACACATGAATATCACACTCTAAGTAACATTCCATTGTTTATGCCTATTTTGAGATTTACCATCCAGAGCC
>NW_007732384.1:115258-116771 GCF_000696425.1 Galeopterus variegatus | reverse complement strand
TATCACACTCTAAGTAACATTCCATTGTTTATGCCTATTTTGAGATTTACCATCCAGAGCCTTTTTTTCCTCTCTTATTCTCATTTTTTTCTTACCACTCCATTCAGAAATACGGGATCAATATTTTAATGTCTGTATGTGAGATGTTTCTATCTATTGTTCATCATGGTAAACTAACAACTTTTTATTTATCACTGCCCTGAGGGTATACATTTGGGGACAATGGAGCTTTTGGTAAGAGTCTTTCAATTACAACACTTTAAAGCTAGAAAGAAGTTTAGAAATTGCTCTTCTAGCAGTTGACACCAGTTTCTCCCACTAAGAACTACGCATGATTTTTATCCTGTTGTTTAAGACTGTATACATCTAACAATCTGTCGGGTACATAGTAGGTAACTGTTTCATTCATTCAATAAACACTGAGAGGCTCCTTAGAAGTGTCAGGTGATTTGCTTATCTTTGGGGAAAGAATGGTGTGTAAAGCAGACAGGGACCTTACCCTCATGGAATTGAGCTGAGTTGAGCTGAAAAGAGTTGAGCGACTTGCCCAAGACAACACAGATATTTAAGAGATGAAACCTTGCTAAGAATCCAGATTGTCAGTGTCTCAGTCTTTTGTCTTTCTTTTCTATGGTGATTTTATTTGGGGACCCTTATAATGAAAAGATCTGGTGGTGTTGCCCTTATATGGATGCCCTTTCTGTTTGGAATGTTCTTCCTGTTGATACCCACACCATCTAAAATGTTTAAGATTATGGACTTTGAAGCCCAACATTCAGGGCTCAAACTCAGGTTCTGGATTTGGGCAAATTATTTAACCTCTTTGTGCCTCTGTTTGCCATCTGGAAATAGGCATGAGAAAAACCCCACCTTCCTAGGGGTGTTGAGGATCCAAGAAGTTAATGTCTGTGTAGCATTCAGAGCACTGTCTGACTCCGAGTGAACGCTGTACAAAGTTAGCTGTTTTTCAGCAGGTCACTGACCATCTTATCTAAAATGTGATCCCGTCACTCTCTAGCCTCTTGGCTTGCTTTAGTTGACATCAGAGCCATTATCACCATCTAAGGTTATTTTATGTATTTATTAGGATTTTTTTGTTGAATGTATCTATTTTCCATTAGAATGCAACCTTCATGAAAACAAGGACTTTGTTTACTGTTGTATCTCCATATCCTAGGAATGCATTCAAAACCACTTGTGAATGAACAAATGTATGTGTGCAGGAAACTTTAATTATTTACAATTATTGACAGAGTCATTGGGAAAAACTAGCTTAAGAGTACACTTAGTTTTATGCTCTGTTTATCTTCTAGTAACTTGGCTAATAGTTACTAGAAATAGCTAGTAAATAAGCCAGGAAAATAGAATCAATGTATGGGAAGGTTAAGCCCATATTTGATGTTTGGTAAATCTACCACGGATGTTTTAAGTGTACTGCACGTCTTTTTCATATTTTTCAAAACTCTGTTGTTTAAGTAGTAGTGTCAGTATGAAATAAAGCAGAGAAGAAGAA
>NW_007732384.1:113720-114753 GCF_000696425.1 Galeopterus variegatus | reverse complement strand
AACTTTTCAGTGACCTGGGAACTAGGAACTATGTCTTGACCTGCCTAACTAAAAGCCAGTGGATTGATAGTGAGGTCCTTTCCCATTGATATAGATAGAGTCTGTGTTCGGAGATGATTTCCAAGCTCAATTTATTATTAAGCCTCATTAAAATAAAGTGGTAATTTTATGGATTTGAAATGTGTTATACTGACTTTTTTGATTGAGATGGTCAGCCCAAGTGCTTACAACTTACATGTTGTAAATGTGTTTTAAAAGGGAAATATTGATGTGTGTTTCTTCTGTGTTCAAACTGTTCAGACTTTATGGGAAATAATAAAGCTTTACAACTTGTTATTTACAAATTGGATGCTAGGGACCTTGCAGCAACATGAGAAATCTATTTATTATTTTGTGTCAGAGCAATCTGGGCAATTTCCCCCTTTATAGACTACAGAGTTAATTGTTGTCTGAAGCAGAGAGAGAAATGGCATGATAGTCAGTGGTTGGAAAATATTAATTTTACAGAAATAGAATTGCATTTTATTATGAGGAAGGCAATCAGTCTCACAAATTATATTTCTACAAAATATTCTTAAGCATTTATACTAATAATATGTATTCCTATACCGATGTCAAAATAATTTCTTTTCCACAGGTAACCAGTTTCACCGGAGAACTTTAAATCTAGAACTTGGGGTTAACTTCTCCTCATATTAAAAGAGTAGTATGAGTATTCTTTCAGAGATAAGCTTTAACCATGCTTTGTATGTGTGTGCACATGCACGTGTGTGCATGAAATGTATACCCATGCACTATAGTTTGAGGAAAACTCATTTTTAGCCTCCATTCCTGTAAGGTCCTAGGTGCTATATTTTGCAAGATGCTGTATAACATTAAACTTCATGATATATAAATTTAGTTTTATAGAACTATTTCAAAAATTTTAACGATGGACCTTTCAGACCATAATTGAATATCTACCGTAAGGTAAAACAAAAGTTCCATTTGTGAAGCTGAATATCACTCAACGATTCAATTATATTTGTATGTA
>NW_007732384.1:111236-112795 GCF_000696425.1 Galeopterus variegatus | reverse complement strand
GATAGCCAAAACCTATGCTTAGTACTTCGGGGGATAGAGGGATCCGTGATATGTGTATTTATGTCATACCATTCTATTCACAGATTGTACCAAATCCATTAAAAAGGGGGAACTAAATTGCTTATAGTAGTAAAATTCATTTCCCTCTATGAATGTTAGTACTTTTTGATGCATGCTGATTTGGGCTTTAACACAGTCAAAATCTACACACCAAACATATGCATTTAGCTTTCAAACAGGAGCTGGCACTGTTAGAGCCATAGGAGCAAGCCAGCTCACCAAAGCAATCTCTCTTTCTTCCTTTTGGAGAAGAGCGGGCTTTCCAATCAATAAAAATAAGTTTTGTAGCATGGCAAAACTTTGAGACCTCCAACTCGTCTTTCTTATTTCCCTTCTATGAAGTATCTGTGGTCATGAGGCTTACACCTTAAAAGATGAACAGAAAATGAGCTGAAACAATGATTTTTAAAAATGTACAAAATGTAAGTGGGAATCAGTGTCTTTAGTTACCTTTGCAATGAGCACAACAAAACATACACAAATGATGATGTCTTTAGCGACAGAACACTCATGTTTCCCTTCTGCCTTTAGTATTTCTATATGCCATTGGTATCTACATATGTTCTGTATATAGTTTCTACCTATGACTTTCTTATAATTTAAATATATGGCTTATGTGATTATCCACTTTCTCTTACTTTCATTCTATCTTGACCAGTCTAAATTAAAAGCTTTTTAAGGTCTTGTGTGTTCTCCATGTCATGCTCCAAACATCCATACTTCTAAAAAATGATGTGGGACTTTCCTGATAGCTCTGTCTTTCAAGTTTTCCTCATAGGTGATGCCACTTGACTGAAAAGACCTCTTGGTAATCCAGTAATTAAATTCTTCTAGTCAGGGCTCAAGAGAGATCCCTTGCGCTGAATTGCTCTGCACAGCAAATGACATTATAATGAGTTTTTAACTTATTAGTTAAATGAATGAATAGGAACTTTGCTGTGGCAATTCATTAGTATTTTATGGTGTAAACCAAGACTTGGTGCTGCGGATGAGAGCCAGTGCAATCTTCTCTTCTTATAATTGATTATCATAATGTATTAAAGGTAGATTCACTGAAAGGAGAAATATCCTTGTAAAGGAAGCCTAAGACAGTCTAAGAAAGCATGTTGATCACTTCTGTATGCCACTGAGCTCTGTCTGTGTGGCAGGAGTTGTTCTAGATACTTGTGCAATATTACCTCACTGTAATCCTTAAAACAGCCCTCTGTGGTAGGTACTGTTATTATCTCTATTATACGCAATGAATATCAGACACAGAGAGGATAAATAACTTGCCTGAGTTCCCACGGCTAGTACGGATAGAGCAGTGATGCAAACTCAGGCAGTCCCTGTCCATAGTTCTGTACTTGCAAACAAGATTTTATTTCATCCCTAGGCATGAACGTGAAGATTTGCTTATATATGAATTAATTTTGTTGATATTGCTTCTCTTACATTTCTTTTTTTTGTCTTTTTTACTGACTGGTAACAGGATCGCAACCCTCGGTGTCGCGCCCGTA
>NW_007732384.1:106022-110623 GCF_000696425.1 Galeopterus variegatus | reverse complement strand
GCACTCCCAAGCGGCACACTCTCCAGTGCGCCACCGGGCCGGCCCATCTTTTTTTGATGAAAGTTAATGATGCTATTTAGAAAGCATTTTTTAAACCTTAAAACATTTAAGCTCAGAAAAGTACTGCAAAAAATAACAAATATTCATGCATAGCCACCAAGAATTTAAGAAATATTAATATTTTAGCCTTTTTACTACCACTCTTTGCTTTTAAATAAAAGAACCAGTCACTTCTGACCAAGTTCTTTTCCTTGGTCCAATTTCTTCCTTTCCCCCTTCTTACCCCTTGCCCAGAGCAACCACTCTTAAGAGCTGGATGTAAATCCTTCTAAACTAGGTTCTTATATTTCCACCAAAGACATAGAACATTTGCTCTTATTGGGCCCTCGGCTTATTATGCCCTTTCCCCACTGTATAAATTCAAGAATCCTTCTTGCTTCTTAGGCTGTGGACCTCAGATTTCTCAAGGGGGATCAGGCTGCAGTTACTTGCAGTGGTAACTAGCTTTATAACAGTACTGTACGTTGTCCCTTTCCTTCTCCTGTCTCACTTCTCTACTTGTGGCCATTGTTTTCTGAGGTTACCTGAGATTCTTGTCTCAGGGTCTTCTTTCTGGGGAAACCTGAAGATATCCATGTATTCAAATCCTGCCTGTTTTTCTGCCTCTAGCCCAATTCCACAGGCTTAGAAGCTTCTTCCTGGCCTATATGAGCTCAAGCGTATTAGAGCTGCTCTGGACCCTTGCAACATTTGTCATTTAAACCAATTAATGCAGGCCTGCATACGATTATATTCATGTTTTTTGTTTTGGCTTAGACAACGAACATTTATTTTTCACAGCTGTGGAAGCTAGAAAACCCAAGATCAAGACCAGGCAGATTTGGTGTCTAGTGAGGGCCCACTTCCTAGATTGCCATCTTTTTGCTGTAACCTCACTGGTGGAAGGGGCACTGGAGATTTTCCATGTCTCTCTCTCTCTCCTTTTATTTTCTTCAGTAAATGTTATCATATGTGTTTAAGGTATACATTATGATGTTATGAAATACATGTTCATCTTCTCACAGTTATCTGTTTTTTGTGTGTGGCACTTATTCATCTTACGTGTCTGCAACTTTGTATCATTTGACCTACATCTCCCCTCTCCCCCACCCCAACCCACCTACATTCATAGTTTTAAATTTTACGTCCCTCCTCCTGCCAAGCAAAAGATGAACGGCCAAAAAGCGGGAACACTTTTTTTTTTTAATTAAAAAGTATTCATTTTTATTTTTAATGCCCCTTTATGCCTAGCATGGAACTAACGCAGAATGTACCAATGTGTAGTAAATCTTCATTGAATGAATAATTAAGTCTTAGTGAGTCCGTACCCCCAGGACTGGTTTTGTGGATGCCAGCCATCTCTTCTCTCTTCTTGGATTTCTTTCCCTTTTAATTAACTTCCCATTAGACTTGTGGTTCTTAGTGACCTCTTGCGGGCCTGAAAGTTCAAAGGTTACAGACTGGGCTATCCATTTTATGGGGGTAATATAAATAATACTCTCTCTGGTCCCACTTGCAAAACATTTTAGCCAAATTGGCAGAAATCTAGGAATAAAGATGTATGGGAAGCAGCAATTAAGATTTTTATTTTTTATTTTTTTCTAATGCCTTTAATTCTAAATTTATCCGTAGCTTTATTTTAAAGTTGTTGTCAGGGTTTTATGAAGTTAAAAACTCAAAGATTGATGATTCGAAATGTTTGTTTCAAATATTTTTGCCACTTTTTCTTCCTGAGATGGGGCCTCAGTTTTCTTTCTTCCTTCCTTCCTTCCTTCCTTCTTTTTCTTGTATAGAATTAGCCTGACTGAAGTAAAATTTTAAGTTTGGTGACTTTTTAAAATTCTCCATTTTATTTTGGTTAAATATCTCATATTGTTAAAAATTGGTAGACAATTTAATTGAGTGAAACTGATAACTTATGGTTTTGTTTAACAAATAAATGCCTGTTTCCCTCAAACATGAAGGCTTTGGCTTCAGCTTTTACTTTGTGAAATGAGGACAAGCCCTGTGGCCTCTCACTTCTAACATGTCAGGAACAGAGGGTATTATTACTTATTCCATGAGTTTAAAAACTAAGGAAATGTTTTCCCCTCAAAGAGTGAAGCATTCTGTCTATCATTTCTTTGAACCTGTTTAGTGAGTACTGATTTTGTAAAATATTTTCCCAAAAGCTTATTTCCCACATTCAGTTCTTTTCAAACTGCACACAACCTGGTTTGCTCTGCTTTATTCGTCCTGAATTGACTTTATCATTGTCCCTCCAGTTGTCTCCAGAGTTCACCACAGATTATCTCTGCTTGTTGGCAGAAAGCAAGCAGCGTGGAGACTGCAGGGTGCAATTGCAAGGCTCCCTGTTCAATTCAGCACTTGTTCTAATTTTAACTTATTTGCTTATTTAACTTATTTGCAGTGAAAAAGCTGTTTTCCCTGGAATATGGTGAATAAATAAATAGTATTCTACATATGGCGTTCATAAGATAGGATGCAGAAATTTAGAGCTAAAATTTAGATCCAAGGCACTAATTCTCTTTTCTTCCTTTTCCTCTTTCCCTCTCAGTCTCCATTTTCTCTCCTTAATGATCAGGTTGTTGGGGCTGGCAGGGTCAAAGAATAGGATCCTATATTTTATAAAATTGTCTACTCCTCTCTGTTTGAAATGTGTGACATTTTCCATGGGGCAGAGAACATTTATCCTCGGTCCTGCCTTCCTAGAAAACAAAATACATCACCGTCTTGATTTTCCATAGCTCTCAGTGCAAGGCCCTCCTGGGGCTGAAGAGTTTGCTTCTTCTATGAGGCTCACCCACCACAGACACAAAGATAGGTGTGAACTCCCTGGCTGCCTGCTTCTGGGAGTATTGCATTGAGACTCAGCATGCTTATTTTCACTTTTCACTGGATAACCAAATCATAAATATATAAACATGATAGAGAAGAAGCTCATCTCAACTATTTGTTCAAACAAGTCACAGGCCCAAAGGAGAAAGAACATTAACTTAACCTATCACTTTATTTTAGCAGTTCACACTGAGCACAAATATTCAGTTATGTATTATCTTAAGCTCTAAATTAAAATAATGCTAATAATGTTTGAATTAATAAAAATACTCATATTTCTAACAGAGCTCTCCAGATATATAGAGGCAATATAGCCTAGTGGTTAACAACTCTCTAGATCTGGAAACCTAGGTTTAAACCTGGCGTTTTCATCTAACCAGCTGTATATGCTTAGGAAATTACTAAGGTCTGGGTTTCAGTTTCCTCATCTGTAAAATGGAGACAGTAATAGTGACTAACTTAGACGATTGTTCTAAGGATTAAATGAGATGATATGCAGAACACTTAGCATAACCAAGTGCATCTATTCAATGCTGCCATTGTCATGTGAAAACAGCCAGTTATTTCTGCTGATTGGGCTAAAATGTTATGAAAGTGTGACCAGAGAGAGTGTTTCTTTATATTACCCCCATAAAGTGGATGGTCCAGTCTCTCTACAGGCTCAATAATAGTAAAAGTGTATTTTTTTCAGTCAAAAATGTATTATTGGATTCTAAATCATTAAGAGATGGCTAATTTGGAGGACACAAATCAAAACCCTGAAATTTTGATTATAAAAGACATCTCTAGGGAGGGCTATGAAGTCTATGGCTTCAGCTAAGTCTTTTATATGTGCTTCTAGGATACACACTCACACACATGCAAATAGGCATGGAGACTCCATGTCTGCCTCTCTCTCTCTCTCTCTCTCTCTCTCTCTCTCTCTCACACACACACACACACACACACACACACACACACACACACTCACTCACCCATAAATTAAACAGGGTGTTTGGGCATCTAAAAGCAGATCTCATGCACTGAACTCTCAGACTTTTCTCTTTACAGGTTGCTGCAGACTACTATATCAAACATATATCCTGATCCAAGATATATGTATTTAAATTCAAATTTAATAGGTTTGGCATCAAATTTCTCAACCCACCACACATTAGAAACAACAAATATGGAAAGGGTTATTGCTAGTAAAGAGTGAATGATTACAGCCTGAGAGGACAGCTGACCTTTGGATACCAAAGAAGCCAAAAAAATGAAAAAACATACCATGACCCCATGTTGAATCAGTTATCAAGAAAATGTTCACATATACATTACACTCTTATTATTTAAACAGAAACAAGTGTAATGTCTCTTAGGATTATGTTGCTTTAAATTTGTTCTAACAATTAGAAGTTTTGACCCTTAATTTGAAAAATCAAGTTTTCTAGAAAATTCACTCAGGTCTAACACTGTTTTTCTGATGTCAGATAAATGTAAAGTTTCCACATGTTTATTAATATGTTATACTCTAAAATTTATCTTTTAAATAAGAATATAAATTTCATGATTTCTAATATATTTCCTAATTAATCAGATATACTTATTTTTATTTATATCTTTCTTCATGCAAAGCAGAAATGGCTCTTTAGCTGAGGGATATTGTATCTATTATAAAAGAAACAGTATACAACACATCTAGGGACAGTAGCAGTCAGAATACAGTTCACACTTGATGAGGCAAA
>NW_007732384.1:83121-105430 GCF_000696425.1 Galeopterus variegatus | reverse complement strand
AGTATACAACACATCTAGGGACAGTAGCAGTCAGAATACAGTTCACACTTGATGAGGCAAATGATCTCGAATATCTCTGAGAATTAGGAAGTAAGTAAAGAAGACCTTGAGTGGTTAAACCAGAGGCTTCAGTTATATTTACTTAACAAAAATGGACACTCAGTCAATAGGAGAACACAGTATGTGCTTAAAGCCGGTGATAAAGTCCCACCCATCTAAAGATGTACTCCTATTTTATCTGCTCAGTCTTGAGCTGGTGATAGGCAACAAATATTCAATAAAGCCCTTTAACTGAATTTCAAAAAGTGTAGATTAATTCTTTAAATAGCATTTAAAAAAACTAAAATTCATAAGGGTGCAGTAAATATTTGGTTTACAATTTCGTCTTGTATAATCAGGAAAAAAGATAAGCATGAAGCTTGTTACATATGTAGAATTCCTAAAATAGTTACTGCTTCAATAAATACTCATAAAAGAGTAGGTCAAGTTTCAGATTTTGACATGCTATTGACTGAGCCTCCCTTTGGGGTAAATTTTAAAGTTACGGTATCTTTTAACATGATTCAGTAATACAGAGTTTATTTGGCATACTGGGTTTGGCCCTTGTTTCTACCTCTTTTGTATACTCCCTCCTAATGGCCATTTTGTGTTTTTTTTTGTTTTGCCCATGTGATGCAATTTATTATAGTTTTCTATTATATAGTTTTATTTTTACTTTCTTTACCTACTTACTCATTAATTCTTACTGCCGGTATTTTTAAGTCTTTCTGAACAAACAAATGCAAATGAGCTGGGCCAATGTTTTTCCTAAGTGATAATCCACTTTCTGCCTCCACATCTAGTATGTGACCATTTCTAACAGTGGAGTCCCCATAAGCTCTTCTCCTATGGGATCTCATTTTCAGTGCTAATCAGCTTCTGCTCTCTGTCTGAGGAGATTCCATACCAGCACCTACCAAATGGAGAAAACTTCCTGCCAAGCACATTGAAGTTAAAACAGAGAGAGAGCATGCAATAATTTTTATCTTTTCCTAAATTATGTGCAAGTTTAGCACCAGGTTGTAAATTCAAGCTGAGACTTCTTTGTACTCTAAGGATTGAGAAAGTTGCTCAGATTTCTCTGGAATGGGTCATGAGTTTTCTTCCTAGGTTTTCGTTCAGACTAGACAACCATCTTTGATTTACTGGAGTCTCTTGCTACAGCATAATTACAACTCTCAGAAAATCCTTCTGAAGTCAATTTCAGCTTTTTTATATTGACAGAAAAGAGGAATAAATCATGTCTCCATCTTTGTTCTGCAGTTCTTTAGGAATCATTTTTAGTGTTGTTGAAGAAGTTAGAAACACCCATGTTAATCATTACATCATATAGGTTTTGCAGAAGCAGGGTATATAAATGATTAGTCATGTTTAAGAAACTCATTTTTCTTGAAGCATTGAAATGTTATTACTTCCAAAAACTAGGTAATAGTTTATATGTTGCCAAAGACTTAAAAAATAGAATTAGCCTCCCTGGTACAAATGGGGTCCACATTTGTCATGAGGTTTCTTTGTTTCCTTTTCTGAATTGACCTGGTGTTTGTCTACAAGATTAGTGAACTAAATGGGGGTCATACCTTCAGCTCCACCCTCCGGCAGCTCTTTTTCCCATTTCTCATAACTCTTCCAACTCCCCCCACTCCCCCATCCCCAAGTATTTCCAACTGACTTACAAAAAAGTTTCATTGTTCTCTTTTGCCCAAATACCAAGCATTCCCGGGAGAGCTGTTTTCACTTTCTGTAGAGCACTTATAGTTTGTCTCTGTAAGAGAAAAGTTTTGAGTTTGGCACTTAGTCTATTTATTTTTCATTCTAATAAGAATCGCTTTGGAGCTGGCTAAGCCACTGTAAGTTGGCTTCTTAAGTGCTGCCCATACCTCCTCCACCTGAAAGAAACACTTTCTCACATCAGAGGTTTAATGAAACTAGAGAAGAGAACCCTTTAAAACAGCAATAATAAAAGACTAATGGATTCATGCAGACTTCACATATATCTTTTTAAGACTGGGTCAATTTTGCTAAAATTTGGGGGGTTTTATTTTTTAGATAGGTCCCCAGGTTAGATTCACATACATTAGTAAATTATGTATCTCTTTGGGTTGAAAATATGTATTTATTTTATTCCTGTACTTCTATGTAGGGGAATTATTTTTAATAAGGGACATTTATGGCTAAATGCCAGTGATACATAAAAATTGGCATTCATTATTATAAACAAATTAAAGCATATAGCAGTCAAAAGTAGGCTTTGCTCTGGGATCTCGGTAGGCAGCCACACAGTAGTGCTTTCTTGTTTTCTTGTGACATAAAATAAAGCACATCTACAAAGTGGTTAATAGATATTGAGAGTTGGAACTGCCTGGCATTCTTCTCCTGTTTCTTACAGCTCCCTATGCATGTTGAATGCACCGCATACCTACAGTTCTCAAGGGAATAGTCATTGTTGAGACATTCAGAGAGGCTAATATCAAGTGGAGCTAAGCTTGTTTTGACTATTTTACCACACCTCAAGTATACAAAAGTTGCAAATAAACATTGCGTGATGCCTTCAGACTTTGCACTGATTCAAATAGATTTTAATGAGAAAGGCCAACCTTTCTTGTTTCTTGGGCATACAATGACTTTTTGTGAGCTTGAATTGTCTGTATCTCCTAATCTCTCAACTATTTTTTTCTCTTGATTTCTAATCTCACTCAGTTAGACTGTTGGGAAGAGAATACAATAGGGGGATTAGTGGCTCAGTTCAGAAATGTTTGCTTATTGGACAATAGGAGGGGAATTTGGGGTAGAAGTTCTTACCCTTCCTGTTTACAGTCAGTAATGTAACCAGTATATCGAAAGGGTTGTCAATAGCAGCTATATTTTTTCAATTGTGATTTCCATCTTCTTATTGTTAGGTGTTCATCAAGATAAGAAAGAGAGAAAAAGAAGAAAAGAGAGGCAAAAAGAAAAAGAGGATAGATTTGAGAAGTCAGTGCAGTCACAAAATGTAAAGAAAGGAGAGACTAAAAGAAGTGTGTGTGTGTGTGTGTGTGTGTGTGTGTGTGTGCATGCATGTGGAAATGCATGCATGCATGTTAGGGGAGGAGTGATGGGAATGGTTGAGGAGAAAATAATTGCATTTTTTGAATATCAATGATCAGACAGCTTGCTAGGTGCTTATTCTGATTTGTATTATATTTTTACTTGCTGTCTTCTGCGTAGGTGTGACTATTTCCATTTTTCAGATGAGGACATAGAAAATTAGAGAAGTACAGAACTAGATTAAGATCTCTTTGGGGGCCGGCCCGGTGGTGCACTGCTACAGTGCGCCGCTTGGGAGCGTGGTAGCGCTCCCGCCGAGGGTTCGGATCCCACATACAGACTGGCCGCTCAATGGCTGATCGAGGTGCGGGAGCAACACCGAGGGTTGCGATCTCATTGCTGGTCCCAGTCCGGTACGGGCGCAACACTGAGGGTTGCGATCCATTGCCGGTCAGTAAAAAAGAAAAAAAGGAAAAAAAAAAAAAGATCTCTTTGGATGTAAGCTGTTGAGCTGAGATTGAATCCAGGTTTTTTTGTCACTCTAAAACCTGTTTTTTTTCACTGGCAAATACAGACATCACTCGAAATTCAGATTTGATACTACTCTAGGAATTTTGCCACTTGGTCTATGTTACTCTGTGAATTTTGCAGGACTGATTAGGTAGATTACAGGGTGTCCTCCAAAACCCTCCCTACGGACATAGGTAAAGGAAAGCATATCTGAGCAAATTTTAAGTACTGCTTATTCACTGAAGGCCTACGATGTACAAAGAATTGTGTGGGTGCTAGGAAAGGCACAAAGAAATAAATGATATGGTCCCTGCCACCAGTTCCTTATGAACTACATGAAGAGAGAAAACATAAACACATGGAAAGCTAAAATTACATATATATATATATATATAAAATCATCAATTAATAAGTTGGGATAGCAAAACAAGGCATGATTGATTGCCAAATAACAGGAAATGCATGTGGGAGTTGAAATTGAGAGATCCTCGTTGGACTGCAATGCTAGGAGAAGATAAGGAAAGGATTTAAGCTAGATGGGAAGCATGGGCAAGATTTAGAAAGTGAGCATCTCTTTGAACATAGGTGAGAGGTGGGAGGTTAATTCAGGCCTGAACAAAAGTGTAAAGAAAAGCAGGACAGCAGGAGGCAAAGGGTCTCCCAAGTGGGTTGAAAGACACCAACAAAAACAGGAAGGTATGTTAGCTACTTACAGCATGGAGCTTTGCACTGATAAGAATGGAGAAGCAACCTACAAAGTAGGCTGGGATCAGGTTGTCAGACCTTGATTGCTGGAGTAGACTGATCCTGTTGCTGGAGGGACATTCTGTGTGCAACACATTAGTCAGGAGACGCTGGTGTGTGTGACCAAACATACTGCAAGGTGTGTTGAGAAGCAGAGCCTAGCTTACCCATGGTGTGACCCTCCCAAAGGTAGCTCAGACCTTTAAGATAAAAAGCCAAGCATCTGACACGTTGGGTCTGATCCCGACTGAAAGGGTTGTTGTCTTCTTTAGAATTTTCTAATTTTTAAATGATTCCTACCCATCCCCATAGCAAAATCATACCTAATAACACTCACTGAGTGCCAGGCATAATTTCTACCTGTAATTTAATTTTCATGACTTTGTGGGGGTGGTATTGTTCTAATCCCCATTTAACAGATGAGGAAAGTGAGGCACACAAAGACTTAGCAACACATGCCTGTATTTCACAATTACATGCCCTTATCTCCTACACCCTAACATGGCCCACAAAACCTGGCTCCCACTTCTCTCTGGTCTCATCTTCCGCCTTGCTCACTATTGTTCTCTGGGCATGTTGGCCTTTTAAAAAACCGTGTCCCATTTTCTGTGCTCACCATGCTCCCTTCCATTGCAGGGCCTTTGCACATGCTGTACCGTCTTCCTGGAATGCTCTTCTTTTCCCTCATCGTCCTGTCAACTCCTACTTATCCTTCAGATCAATCCAATCTTATTTCAAGACTTCCTTGACTAGCTCAAATCCCCGTGTACAAGGGTCTTATAGCCCTGTGTGACTGTCTCTCCTTTGCAGCTTTTATTACATTTGCAATTCCTACACTTATCTGATTATTTGATTAATGTCAGTTTTCCTGCAGTGACCACAGGCTGTTTTTGCTCTCTATTTAGTTTCTGAATCAAGCATATGCCTAGCCCATAGTGGACTCTCAATAAATATGTAGTGAAAACAAAATGATCTATGGTTAAAATCTAGGATGGTATGAAAATTTCTAGATTTGAAGGCTTCAGTTATTGGAAATGTTACTTATTTTTCAATACCTTTAGCATTGATTTTAAAAAGTGTTACATGATGAGTGGTAGAATTGTATTCTCAAATTGCAGACTGATCATTTTAGCGCTAGGACTGAAGAATCCTCCAGGCATTGGTACATGAGTGCACACTTTTCAGTCTGTCTCACACCCTTCCGAGCTAAACGTGGGCAAACACGCTATTGGTGTGTAAAGCTGCCGCTGAAATACAGAGAACCTCTGGGGATATATGCTGCTCTCATTGAAATTGTCCCATCTGCTCAGACGTGGTCAAGTTTTCTGAGCCCTGGGAGAACCAAACCAGGGCAGGATTACTCATTTTTACAATTTTAAAGTAAGGCTTATGGTCTATCAGTCAAAGGAAACTATTTTTGTTGTAGTTTTTAAGTTAAACATAAACGGGGGTAAGAAAACATAAAAATTACATAACTTGGGAGTCACATCAAGACAATCCAGCTGCAACTGCATTATTCAGGACATTTTTGCCACTGAAACCAGGAAATGGTAATTAACCAATCAGGATAAAATGTCAATTTGAGAGGAAGGTAATGGGAAACTTTTGTAAATTATCCAAACACCAAGAAATCTGTTACCTCTGATTTCCAGCTCGCCTCATTGCTGTGAAAACTCACTCTCTGAACCCAGCTCTCTGAACACTGCATATTTATGCAATTTTAATTCTGAAAGATGGGCTTTATAATGATATGAGAGTGTTCTTTCAGTCTGCCTAGAGTTTTTCCAAAAGAATAAAGCCACCTAATAAGAGTTCTGCTTTTTTGAAATTATTTTACTTTATCTATGTTTCTCTTCATGATCCTAATAGAAGGCACTTTTTATATGAGGTGGCAGTTGTCTTGGGGCATGTCTCTAAGGTGTTTGCTAAATTAAAGCTCATCTTTTCAAGCTCAGTCTTTATTTTGTTTTTCAGTAGTTTGTTGGCAAAATCAAAGATCTTGCTTCTTTACTCTTGCACTGTGGAGCAGACTGGTAGGATGATCACAGGGGAGTGAACAGGCTTCAGCTGCTCTTAAAAAGACCATTTCCATTTCCTTGACAGAGGGGCCCCATACTGTGCCCCGGCATTGGTTCCGAGGGGCAGGGGCAGGCTTTTGTGGGGAGGGATTATTTGTTTCTTTAAAATCCACCAATGGTTCTTTTCCCTCCTACCTTTTCCCCTTTCTTTTGTGGCATAGAACAATACAATGTTAGTGATTCGGTTTCTGACTCTCAGAGAATCCATCTATGCTTGGAAAAATGTAGTTAAATTTAATACTGCAGCTCGAGGTGAGATAGAAGTGACTATGGCTTAACACGTGAAGTGGGTAAAAAAAAATGAAAATTGAAACAGTATGATGTTGATGAAGCAGTGTGCGAGGCTGTCAGGAGGCATTATAATATGCTGATGAACTAGATGAGCTTTCTAGTCTGCTGTATGCAAATGCTCCATTATTTTTGGTGGAGGAAAGGAGCCTAGCATATTAATTGGCTTTGTTTTTAGAGTTGCAGGTGAAGCCTTTCATTTCGCTTTCAAAGAAATTTGCAATATGTCCTCAAACTATGTTTAATTTTGAGTTTCAATTGACAAATTTAAGAAATTGAAACTTCATGTTTTTAAAATTTAAAACACAAAAAAATTATTTTGGATATTGAGCATTATAACCACTGACTCTAAGAATTAAACTGCATATGAAGCCTTCTAGTTTTCAACACTGAATCAGAATGGATAATTTTTAAAAGTACTGTGAAACTCAAACTAGAAAATAAGTATAATATAATTAATAATAATAAATTATATTTATTTTCTACTTGTAATTTTATAGTTGTTTGCATAATTGTCAAATTTGTTTTCTGGTGCAATCATCAGCAAGTTATACAGGATGTATCTGCTGTCTCTTCTGAGGGCTGTGTGTGTGTGTACACTGTATGTGTGTATTGGGTGTGAAACTGGGTGTGGGAGGTAAGAGGAAATATTAGTGAACTTTTAAATACCTCTTTCCTTTAAAAAACTGAAATATTGGGTCTTGAAGTAAAATTAGTCATTCAAAAATCTTAGAAAATGCTATAATTTTTTTTAACTTTTTCATCTCCTAGCTATGAGCAGACTGATATATTGAATACCTTTCATATGTTTTTTTGTTTAACATTTCCAAACGACCTTAAGGTATAGTTATTCATTAATTGAAGAGTGCCTGACGTTTTGCTGGGAGAGGATTAACTTTCTCTCATTTCCCTCAGGTCTTAAGATGACCCACAAGGGGATAAGGAGATGGGGATTTGGGGAGGTGAAGAAGAATTGGAGAGAGGTAGTAGAACTGACCCTTGACTGGCTGGGATGTTGGGGGGTGATTTTCAGTTACTTGCCTGGGTTCCTGGAAAGCCAGTTGGTGGGGAGAGTGCCATTATGCCCTTTGGCCTTCTCGAAATAATTATGGACTTAGTAGAAGCTATCTGAAGACAGGGGAGAAATGAGAGTGATGGATAAAGTAGAAAGGAGTGATTGTTCTCCCGAAGCATATAGTCCAAGATGCAACCTTTCAAAAAAATAAAATACACACACACACACACACACACGTTGTGAATATATACATATGTGTATATATATAAATGTTAACATGACATGAGAACACAGTATTAGGTTGATTGTTCTCCCGAAGCATATAGTCCAAGATGCAACCTTTCAAAAAAATAAAATACACACACACACACACACACACACACACGTGAATATATACATATGTGTATATATATAAATGTTAACATGACATGAGAACACAGTATTAGGGGAAACAATGTGGTGCATGGCATTCAAACATCAGTGATGAGACTGTGCGGCACAGAGAGAAGCTGGAAGGTGTCTTTTAGCCCCCTGCCTCCATCCAGTGGTGCAGAACCCCCAACACTCATGTACAACTTGCTGCCAGAAATTCAAACTGGTTGTACCTTTGGGTCTGATGGAAGGAGCCAAATATGCAGCCTCAGATCCTCAGATTCGTGGGGTCCGAGTTCTTGTTCAACATAGATCTTAGTTGTCTGGATGGGAAACCTTGTTTAAAAATTTAAGTTATCAGAGAATCAGAGCAGTCTGAAACAGTCATCCTTGTTACTCAAGTTTCTAAGAAATAATTGCTAGAAACAAAATTTAATTGTTTGGAAACTCTGCCAGAAAATGATAAAATAGGTAATACAGGTGAGAACATGGTTAGATCACAGAAAAAAAAGTTCAGCTCTAACATAGGTTTCTTTTATCTACATTTATTCATTCTCGTCTTTGTTTTCTTTAATTAAAAACTATAAAGAGGAAATGATAGCTCTCGTGTGAATGCTTATATATTTTATACTTTAAAAATTTATGTAGTCATTTTATGTTTGAATTTAAGTATTTATTGCATATTCCAAAAGAAAAATAACTATCCTACTTCTGCACACTTAGAAGTCCACTTCAAAGTCCTCTTTGGTCTCCTCCTAGTTCTTCCAATAAATTTAATTTAGTTTAAGAATTTCTGAATTCTCACTTTTTGAGTTCACTCGTATAATCCCTCTTCCTATATGTCTATATGACACTGTATATCTCTCAGGAATGAGGCAAAGGAACTAGGGAATAAGAATTTTGCAAGCATGGACGGCCTGATCACTAAAAGCCTTCTAATGTTTGAGATGCTCCCACTCATTCTCTAAAGAACATTGACAATAAATCAGTGACACATTTAATTAAACTATCCTAAAATGTGTCCCTCTTTTTAAAAAAATGACTGTCATAATGTTTCCCAAATTACTGGCAGTGTTATGCGTCTAAGAGAAAGCAAAGAACGTCTGAATTGCTGGTAGAGAACAACTGAAAATTGTATTTTACATGACTACTAATTTGAGGCCTATGTTTGGTGAATAAAGAACTACTGTTCTGAAGACAGTGACTCTGCTCCCCAGGTGTATACAATCTGTAGCTAAGTCCCCCTAGATCTTCAGGGGGGAGAAAAGGTGATAGAAAAAGAAATTCTGTGAATGAAAAAGGATAGGGATGGAAGGGTATGTAGGCAGCTCTGCCTTCCTCACGTCTATAATTTGACCTTTTATCTTCCTGGAGAAAGAATCCTTATATCGTCTGCTTTGCAGAAAACTTTCTTGAAAGGCAATTGCAGAGTATGTTGGGCTTAAAGAACCCTCCTTTTGTTTATACTTTTAAGTATAGTGATCAGTAGACAATAGGAATAATAATTTGATATTAGTAAATCTTGGGTCTCAATAAAACCCACAAAGTTTATATGTTCTATGTATCTAATTGATCTTTAGAATAAATTGCAGTTCTTCTAATCAATTCAATTAATGTTTCATAGGTAGTTATGAATAAACATGTAATTTTTGTTAAAGGAAGGAGATAAACTAAAATATATGTTATCTTGTTAGGGCCAGGGCTAGGGCAATTGTTGGAATCCTGCTGATGTAGCCAATTGTATGGTCAGGCTAGCGCTCACAGACCCTTCCAACCCGTTTTACAGACTGGGTCACAGACCCCTCATGTGTCAGTCTGGGTCACCAGACTCCTCACGTGCAGGTCCATGAGCTAGGTAATTGGCAAAGATCCTGGGAGCCATTGGCAGACGACACAGCCTTAGTCAATTGTCAGCTTCCTCAGCAGTAGCAGCAGCAGCAGCTTCCATCAGATCCAGCAGCAGCAACAGCTTGCTGCAGCAGCCTTCAGGAACAGTAGCAGCCTCCCTGTGGCCCTCCGGGGCTATCCTGGGGGCAGATGACCCTGTGGATCAGAGCCACTGGTCCTTTATACTTAAGTTTGATAACCCAGGACACCTGGGTGTGAGTTAGACAACCCAGGAACACCTGGGTGCACATGCACAATTACATTAGACACTAACCAAGGAACACCTGGGTGCATGTGCATATTTACGTAAAATGCTCGGCAAGACTCCAAACCCCTGAGGGACTCTGACCATTTATCTTCACTTTCCCTACATATTTATTTCCTCTTTTGAAGCCCTTGGCATAGTGGGCTTGGAAAAGGTCTGCAAATAACCATGGTGCTGAACATTCATCATGAGTAACGTACTGTTCTGTTTGATATAGTTGTCATATCATAGTCATTTCCTCCTTTAGTTAGCATTTTAGCCTAAAGGCAGAAGAATTATGTTTTTTAGCCTGATTCATCTCCCAGCTGCCACACAACTTCTTTTAAACACATTTACAAATTGCTGAATGCATCTGCATACACACATAATGAATTAATAAATATTAGATGAAAAATATGTTGAAGCAAATTGAAAGCTAAAATTCAAGGAATTCATTTAAATTTAGACCAGTCAAGATATGATTAAAACAAAAGTAAATATTTCAGTTCTATGTGAAACATCTATTGGGGCAAGTACAATTAATCCTGGTTTAAACATGAGAAATAATTGTCTATTATTTTACTGCTAGATTACTGCAAAAGCCTGTGAGCAATTCCTCTAAATGTGCCTTACTTCAATAGGTTTCTTCTGTACTCAAAATGTTTTGATGGCTTTTCATGTCCTTAGAATGAAGTTGAAATTCCTAAGCCTGACATTCAAGACTCTCCTAAATTATTATCAAACTTACCTTCCCAACCTCATGAATCATTATGCTACCTCAGATCATTTCAACCAGGATAAGCTTTTTTTTCTCACCTTCCTGCCTGACTTCATTCAGCTGCCCTGACCTTGCAGTTTCTTCTCAAATTCATCACTTCTATTAAGAATCTGTGTAGTAGAAATAATATAGACTTTGGTTCATGACAGACAAGAATTCTAGACTGGTCTCTTCCTTGTACTAGCTATGCAAAATTGGGCAAACCACTTCACCCCTCTGCGGATCAGTTCCCAGCTCTGTAAAGATATATCAGTCAGCTACACATAACGACCAACCACGAAAATTCAGTGGCATAAAATAAACATTCATTTCTCATGCATCTGTGGATGGCTGGGCTCAGCTCCAGATGTTGGGCATCGTATAGGACTTCCCCATGGGTCTCTCATCCTTTGGGGGATCAGTGGGATATAAGAACTGTTTATCTCATGGAGATGGCAGAAAGTCCAAATGTGCAAGTACAACTATAGTCTTTGCTTGCAATCTGTCTACTTTGCCCAAGAAAGTTGTGTAGATATAGGGATGGGGTAAAGAGTTGGAAACAGTAATGGAAACTCCCACGGTAGTATTATTGGGGAATTAACTTAGACAATCTAGTTTAGTTTTCTAACACAGCGTGTGGCACAGAGATACTGAACACATTTGACTTTTGTGTGTACTTCCCTTACCACCATCTATTCAAACTCTCCTTCTTTTAGTACCAAAACAGATTTTGCCTACTCCCTTGCTTTCAATTAAAATTAACTGCTTCTTCCTTGGTGAATGCATTGCCTCTAATAATTGATTTAAGGCCTTTATCCCTTCCCCTATATGTGTTTAATCATCAGCAGCAGATTGTAAAATTCTTGCAGCTAGTATTTTATCACTGGAACTTCCTGTGATTTTCACATAGTAGGCCTTTAGTAAATGTTTGTTAGAAATAAATTTACAATCAGTTTTTATTTGCTCTTTTATTGAAATACATATGGAACAGCCTCTATCCAGTCCTTGTATCTTCTCATCAATCCTTTCAAGTTTAAGTAGTTTTAAGTTCAAGTAGAACTTAGTTGCCATTTTAAATAGCCATATTAGTTCCCAAACCTAGTGAGACAAAGCTAATAAAATTCTAAGAAATATACCAAAATCATATAATAAAAAGCTTGGAAATGAAGTTGTGCATTATACAAATATGATATTTTATGTAAACTCTCATATTTCCTTAGAGCAAAGTAATAGAAATAGCTTCAGTATATCAATAAAATTCTAAGAAATATACCAAAATCATATAATAAAAAGCTTGGAAATGAAGTTGTGCATTATACAAATACGATATTTTATGTAAACTCTCATATTTCCTTAGAGCAAAGTAATAGAAATAGCTTCAGTATATAAATGATAAATAATGAGGGGATTAGGAAAGAGGAAAGAAGAGATGAAACGTTGACCAAATAATATGTCTTAGTGCCATTTTTAGGCACTGCTTTTGAGTGTGGTTAATATTCTTCATTGTCATTATTGTTATTTAAAAATACGTTTACCTCCTCTTGATGAAGACTCAGCGTTTCTATATTCCTTGAATTTTTTCTTTGAGGTGATTAGATACATTGTTTCTCAGAAAGATTGGCTGGAACTTATCCAGTGTGCTACGGTCTCACTATAAAACATATTTTAAAAATTTGCCTTGAAGACTTTGCTTTGAATGCCTATTGTCTCCTGGGTAATTTTAGCAAGTTTCCTCATATACATTTGGTAGTATGTTTTTATGATTATTTCTATTTTGATGATGTTCAGCTTTTCACAAAAAACATATATCTATTCATATCCCTTGGTCTGTGGGCCATTGTGACTCTGATCCCAAATTATATACATATGTGTTAAATGCAGTTTTCATTTTCATAAAAAAAAAATTACTGAACATGACCACTCTTCTAGCAATTTCCATGCAAAATGAATTATGTTGCATTGTAATCTGGAGTCTTTTAGTTTTCCTATGAGAAATGGTCTGAAAATTGTATACTGTTGTTTTAACTGTTGGATATCTCTTACTAGGCTTGTATAGAGATGAGAATTAAAATAGCTTTCCTTTCTTTTCTTCTTAGTGTACCCACACAGCATAAAAATTAATATTTATTTCTTAAGAACTATGAATGATCTATAGGTTTCAGAATAATTCAAACATGTTGAGTCTTAAAAAAAAGATACTCTTAAAATGGTTGTAGCAAGGACTAAAGTTATTTTTTTTCTTTCAAATTTACATTTGCTTACCATCCAGATGTAGAGAAAGTTTGGTGTAGAAGTTAACATTTTGAGATCTGGAATTGGACCGATTCAATTTGGGTATCAGTCTCTGCTTCTATTGGCCTGAGCAAATTGCATGACTACCTTAAGGCTCAGTTTCATCATCTTCAAAACAGGGATGATGCTAGTACCCATCATTTGTTTTATTCAATAGAATTTATTAAAGGCCCAAAATGTGTCAGTTTATGTTCTAGATGCTAGGGATGCCCCATAAGATAAAATTCCTATTCTTGATTTCTACCTGAGAGGGAGATAAACAATATCAATAAATAAGCTTAAAAAGCAGTGGCAACCAGCGTGGTAAAATAGTGCTGGGTACTATATCAGGTTGGATAGTTTATAATATCCTTTCTTTTCTTTTTTTCCTTTAAATGCAGTAAATAAATTTTATTTATAAAATAAAACTGTACTGTTTTCCAGTTTTGACAGATTAACTTAGAATGTCTTTACTCTACTTGTCCTTCCTCAGTGACAAAGCCGTTTTATTTTAGTTTAAGTTTAAGAATATGCATATCTTTATCTAGAATACTACACGTTAAAAAGAAAACAGGACTTATTTGCCCAATATATTGAACATTTGGCATGCCCTTTCAGTTTAAAACTATATAAACTGAAATTTTTTTTTTCCTTTTTGTCTTTTTCACTGACCAGTAACAGGATTGCAACCCTCGGTGTCGCGCCTGCACCGGGGACCGGCAACGGGATCGCAACCCTCGGTGTTGCGCCCGCACCACGCTCAGCCAGTGAGCTAAACTGAAATTTTAAACCCAGTTTACAAATCTAATTTTGTATTTCTTTTTATTACCCAATAAACAACAATTTAAACTTAAATGCTCCTTAACTAGTTCTAATGCTTACCATTAATTCTTTCATACAATCGCCTCTCTACTCTTCAGTTACTTCAGTTTGTGTTCTCTGTTTGCTGCAGTAAATTATTCAGCAAACTTTTCAGGGAACGTTCTTGGTTGACATACTCTCTTAACCTCTGCATATTTGAGAACGTCTTCCAGTTGCCCTTGTACAGAAATGACAGCTTGGCAGGGTATATAATTCTTGGCTCAAACTTATTTTCCCGTAAAACTCTGTAGATATTATTCCATTGTCTTCTGGCATTTAGAGTTGCAAGAAAAAAATCTGAGATCTCTGACTTTTGCCCCTTTATAGTAACTTGCATTCTCTGTCTGAATACTTGTAGAATTTTTTCTTTATCCTTGAAATTTAAAAATGTCACCAGAATATGTCTAGGTGTTGCTTTCTTTTCATTGAATTTTAAAGGTACCCTGTGTGCTTTTTCCATTTGTAGATCTAGTGTGTTCAACTTTGGAAAATTTTCTTCAATTAGCTCTTTAATTACTGTTTCAGCTCCATTTGCTCTGTTGTCTGTTTCAGGTATTCCTCTTATGCGTAGATGTGTAACCTGGACCAGCCCTCTAGGTCTCTCTTTTTCTCCTCTTTTCTTATCTTGACTTCTTTCCCTTTTTTCTCAGCATTCTGTGAGACTTTCTCTTGTTTTGTATTTACTTCAGTAATTTGACTTTGTGGACAATCCAGCTTGTGTCTTCTCTCTATTAACTCTCTCATCTCTGTGATACATTTCAAGCTCTCTTCCCATCCCTTCTCCAACCCTGTGGATGGTTTGTTAAACTCCCTTGTTATACAATTCCTAAAAGCATTATGTAGCTTCTATGTCCTGTGCTACATCCATTTCAAGAGGAGGCATTTTCGCAATTAGATATCTCTGTTCTTTCTTCTCTACTACAGTATTATGACCTTTTCAATAGCTCTTCTTAGCAAAGAGGACCAAAAAAACAAACAAACAAGCAAAAAACCTATAATGTCCTTTCTGAAGAGGACATATTTAAGCTTAGACCTGAATAAAAAGGAAATGACCATATAAAGATTTCAGAGAAGAACATTCAAGCAAAGAAAACAGATATAGTAACAGCTATGGGGCAAGATGAGTTTGCTGTATTTAAGAAACGGGAAAAAAGGCCAGTGTGACTTGAGCATCATGATCTAAGGAAAAAAGTCATACAGATATTAGAGCGGGATAGGGTTAGAAACTGTAGAGTCCTTTAAGCCAGGAAAAGGAATTTGGATATTATTCTAAGTGAGATTGGGACCCACTGGAAGGTTTAGAGGAGAAAGCATCATGGCTTGCTCAATTTTTATAAATATTACTTGGAATATTCTGTGGAAAATGTAATATACAGAAAGACCTGGTAGGAGGCTACTGCAGTAGCCCAGATGAGAAGTGGTGGTGGCTTAGATGAGGGTGGTAGGTCTAGGGAATAGAGACAAATGGGTAGTTTCAGAGTATGTTTTGGAGATAAAGTCAATTAAGACTTTCTAATGTATTGGATATGGTGTATGAAAGGATGGGAGGAACCAAGAACAAATTCTAAGTTTTTTGGCTTGAGCAACTAACTGATGGATGGTGACACCATTTCCTGAGATGAGTGAGATGCAGGAGAAGTAGGTTTTGGAAGGACATCAAAAGTTCTTTTTTTTTTTTTTGTCCTTGTTAACATCTAGTTGAGAATGTTAAGTAGCACTTGAAAAGATGAATCTGGAGTTAGGGCACCAGTCAGGGCTAAAAATAGAAATGTTAGAGTCATTGGTACATGCACACTGGGGAAGTATGAGATTACTTAGACAAAGAATGGAGATGGAAAATCAAAAGTGTCCCAGATGAGCCCATGGTACACCAACATTTAGAAATCAGGCAGAAGAGAGATCAGAGAGGGAGACTGAGAAGGCAGGGGCACCAAGGTAGGAGGAAAACCAGAGTATAATGCTCTTAGCATGTTTGTACATGTAGCTTCTCTGTAAATGTTAGTTGCTTATTTGGGTTTCCTCAGAACACAAATAGATTGAGAAATGGTACTAGGAAGTGTTGCATGGAAGCCAGTGAAGGGTGTGTTACCAAGCAGGTTATCACTGAAGAAAACTGAAGTTCATTCCTGCTGGTAACCTCTGGGAAACCATATAAACACACGTGAGTCTCCACACCCAAGGGCTGAGGAGGCTGGTGCATTTATCCTCCAGTCCCCATTTGTCATTAGCTGAGGGCTGCTCCCTAAGTTATTAACTCATTGGCACTTTGGGCCTGCTCTGTGTGGGCCAAGTGAAAGTGCTCAGGAGTTCTGGATACTCGTGGTAGGACACTGCGGCGTGTACCAGAACAAGTGCTGAGCAGGTCTGACAGTGGCTGTTGCTTACTTGATTTCATGTTCCTTACTTGATTGATGCTAATTCTTTTACCTTTCTTCATTGAAATATTATAAGAACAAAAGATATTCCAACTGATAAAAATTTTTTTTTTTTTTTTGTCTTTTTCCGTGTCCGGCAATGGATCGCAACCCTCAGTGTTGCCCCCGTACCGGACCGGGGACCGGCAACGGGATTGCAACCCTTGGCGTTGCTCCCGCGCCTCGCTCAGCCAGTGAGCGGGAACCGGTCTGTATGTGGGATCCGAACCCTCAGGCGGGAGCGCCGCCGCGCTTCCCAAGCGGCGCACTTATCCAGTGCGCCACCGGGCCGGCCCCCCAACTGATAAAATTTAATTATTGTAACAAGAGAGAATTCAAAATTCTTTACTAGTGGTCATAGCAAAAGATATGATGAACTAATTGAATCATATTAATGAGTGGCTGAATAATTTTCCAGATATTGTCGATTTAAAGTACCAGCAGGTTTTAAGGCATATTTTTCTAGGGCCAAAGACACTGTTAAATGTAGACCCATTAAATACAAAGAGAAACACATATGACCTTGGTGTTTGATATTTTGAAATATGGTACTAGAATAAGAATTCATATGACATAGTACCTTGAAATTCATCTCCCAAAGATATCAAAGGTTATACTTGATGCTTCAGGGCACCTTGTACGCACAAAATCACTTGATCCTAACTCCTGGCAGTTTAGTGAGCGAAGTGATTAGTGTCACAGGTGAAGCTGAATTGCTTTTAAGCTTTTTATCTGAGCAAGTGATAATACTGAGACCAAGACTTAGGTTTATTCACATCTGATATGGTTTTCTCTTCTATCTGCCATAATTGAAATGGTAAAATCTTACTTTCTGTTTACTATATGCCAGGCACTGCCCTAAGCACTTTGCAAAATTAGCTAATTTAATCCTTAAAACAACAATAAGGTCTGAACAGTAGCAGTATCTCTATTTTACCCACTGAGGAACTGAAGCTAAGAAACTGGTCCAGTTCACATCTTAAGTGCCAAAAAGAAGGGATTCAAACCCAGGCGTTCTGCCTCCAGACTACATTCCCCTCAAATCACTATGTTACACAGTTTATATGGCGGTACTAGGCTACGATCTTATCAATGACTATTGGAATTGCTTGGACAAATTGCACACATGATTTGTTTGGTACTTTTTCCATAAATCCACTATAAAAAGCATTTTATAAGAGGTAAAACAAAACAAAACAAACACTCTCAACACCTGCAGTCTTACTTATCATTTAAAAAAAAAGAAATTTGGGTCTCTTTTTAATAAATCTCTTTTCTATGGCTTGAAGTGACTAGTAAGAGGTAAAACAAAACAAAACAAACACTCTCAACACCTGCAGTCTTACTTATCATTTAAAAAAAAAAGAAATTTGGGTCTCTTTTTAATAAATCTCTTTTCTATGGCTTGAAGTGACTAGTTTTTCATACATTCTAATATTCAATTCATTAACAGTGTGATTTTTGCCCTTTTGTGAATTTTTATGCCTAATATTTGGTTTAAAAATATACAGGATACCAAGAAATACTCCTACCAATAAACTTCCATTAAAAATCTGGTTTAGAAAGGTCTGCCATCCAGATGCTTTGTACTTTGGAAAGAAAGCTGGGTGAATCCAGACCTTCCCCATGAAATATTCTACAATGTATTATTTTTATATGTGCCTTAGAACTTGTTACTTTATCATTCCCCCCAATTTAATTGATCTACTTACTTTTCAACCTCATTTGCTGTTACCTGTGCACCATTCTAAATGGCTAATCATAATTTTTAGAGTCATTTCAAATATGTTACATTGTTTGATCTCAGTAAGATTTTTGATACTAGATAGATCTGCAAGATCATGCTCATAACACAGAAGAATCTGATACCCCACTTTATGGGAAAGAGACTGCTCCCAGAGCTCCTTCCAACTCCTTCCCCATATGAAAGAATTCTCTAACTGCCTCTATCTCTAAGATATTGTGGTTACTTCTCCCATGCTACTTCATATTGGTGACTATTTTAAATCCTACTGGAGGCGATTCAGAGGCTTTTGTGCAATCCCTTTATAGCCCATGAATTTCAAAAATAGGAGGTGCTTAACTTATTGGCCCCCAAATTCTGTTTCCACTTATATCTGTGTTAAACTAGAGCTACAGAAGAAATTACAACCCAGTATTTCTTCTCTTATTTAAAATGTCAAGCGTCTATGTCCCCATGGTTAGTACCAGATTTTGAAGGTCTGCATGTTTGGTTTTTGTTTTTATTTCAGATTGGGGAAAAAAAAAATGAAGTATTCTGATCATTTAAAATAACTTATGGCACACTCCTGTAATTTTAATCACTTACAGATGTAGCAGTTTATATTTTTTAGAGTGTTAATTTATAAGTGAATAAAGCAGTAAACAAATGAATGAAACTAAAGTCATTATGATTTAAAAATTCTTTTTTAGGGGCCGGCCCGGTGGCGCACTGGAGAGTGCGCCGCTTGAGAGCGCGGCGGCGCTCCTGCTGAGGGTTCGGATCCCATGTGGAGACCGGTTCCCGCTCACTGGCTGAGCACGGTGTGGGCACAACACCGAGGGTTGCGATCCCATTACCGGTCAGTAAAAAAAAAGACAAAAAGGAAAAAATAAATAAAATAAAATAAAAATTCTTTTTTAGAAAAGTACTTTAAAAATAAACTGCCTTCAGTGCTTCCTGTTTGAATTACTATTTTCTTTATTTTTCTGATATTGGTCCTGGGATCTGCAATTTCATATAGCAAGTGTAGTAGCTAAATGTTAAAGACTGAATAGCCAAGCCTCTCTTTAAGGTCTGTTTTGTCTTCTGGATGCAGCTGGAGTCCATTCTAACCTTAAAGAATATGAGATAACTATTTCACTGTTTAACGTTCATGTCAGATGCAACCAGAAGGGAGCTTCAGATATCTTTGGATTAATTTAGAGGTTGATACTAAGTTCTGTCAAGATTTTGGCCAATATAATAATTTCAGTTTTGTAAAGTTATATTTATTTTTTAAAATTAGTTGTTTTATTTGTGATTTTGAAATACATCTGGAAGAGTAGGATTGTGTAATTAATCTCAACCATTGTGTTTGCATCCAAGAGACAACAAAAGAAACATTATGGTTAATAGATGAAGTGACGTTTTAAAAGCTGCAAAAACATTTAGATTAGATTTTAACTCATAGTTATATGATTTTATTTATTGCCACCACTTAGATGAATTTCTGATAATTTCTGTCTCCTTAGGATTTTTTAACAAAAATGAAAAACAACATTTTAATTGGGTTTAGTACCATGTAATTGTTCTAGCCTTCGTATAGATTAAAATAAATCACACAGAAGTACTTGATAAGTTATAAAACTGTATGAGTTTGAACTATCTTCTGATTTTAACAAATTATATAAATACTGTAGATCATTATAAAGTAAAATAACTATACCCTAGTAGTAGAATTTCCATATAAGTATGCTACAGTGTATACTTTAAACCAAGAACTTCTTTTCTGATGATATGAGTGACTAGACATTCTGACAATATTTTTATCAGTCATTAAAAGCACTTAAAATATTTTTATAGTATCTTCTATAACCATTTAAAATATATGATTGAGCTGGCTTGAAAATAAAGAAATTCTCTAAGGTCAGAGGACTGAGTGAGAACAGGAATCTGGATATTCAAGGGAACATTGATCTCCTGCTACCTGGGTAATTCTTGACATCCATGTGGGGGATAAGAACCAAAGCCTAGTGCCCGTGCAAGTTAAGGAGAATTTGTAACTACAAACTAACTATCTAATGGATTGGCAGCACACATTTATACTACTTATTTGAAAACTTTCAAGCTAAATATTTAGTTTAAAGTACTTCTGGGTGATTCATAGAAGCAAATGAAAGTTCTTTTTAGAGGTACATACTCTCAATACAAATCACAAATAATTTTATGGATCAAGTTAAAATGGCCACAAGCTCAGTGTGAAAAAAAGCACTAAATGTACAAGGAAGTCACCTTGATCTAGAATCAGAAAAAGCAGCAAAGATAGAATCACAGTACTGAAATCATCAGATAAGAATGTAAATAAATATTTTATTATATTTAATCAAGAGAATTGAAATGTTGTTAAGGATGAGAGACTATCAAAAATGATTAAACAGCTCTTTAAGAGAATCAAATAAAAGACTAACAATTAAAAATAATAAATTTTAAAAATTACTACATGGGCTGAACAATTAAGAACTGGCAAACTGGAAGATCTAAAGAATTACATCATAAGCAGGCAAATAGTTGGAAAATATTGGCTCCAGATTAAGAGATGTGGAATTAACAATTAAAAATAATAAATTTTAAAAATTACTACATGGGCTGAACAATTAAGAACTGGCAAACTGGAAGATCTAAGGAATTACATCATAAGCAGGCAAATAGTTGGAAAATATTGGCTCCAGATTAAGAGATGTGGAAGTTATGGTGATCAGGTCTAACATACATCTAACTAGAATTCCAGAATAAGAGAATAGATAAAATGAAGGAGACTGATATATGAAAATATAATGGATGAAAATTTTCTAAAATTGATGAAAGACATAAATCCTTAGTTTCAGGCACACCAACAGATCCCAAGCAGGGTAACTAAAGAGAAATCCACAGCAAAGCACACTGAAGACCATCCACACAACTCCAAAGACAAGAATAAAATCCTAAAAGCAGCCACAGACAAAGGACAACTTACCTACATAAACAACAACCGTTAGACTGATGAGTCTCTCTCATAGCATTGATAAAAGATGGAAAACATTAGAGTAAAAGCTTTAGAGTGCTATGAACAATAGCTATCAAAACAGATTTATAAACCCAGTGAAACTGTCTTTAAAGAAAGAGAGTGAAGTAAAGATACCTTGCAGGCAATTAAAAACAGAATTTACCACCAGGAGACCCTTACTGAAGGAATTTCTGTATGGTGTTCTTCAGGAAGAAAAACAGTCCTAGAAGAAAGGTCCAAGTATAAGAAGAAATGGCAAGAAAACAAATTAGTAAATAAATAGGTAAATCTAATAAAATATTGGCTATGTAAACCCATAAGAGCATCTGTTCGTAAGGGTCAAAAACAGATAAAATAAAACAAATGCTGGACAAGAGTTGCATGTAAGCTGCAAAGAGGGCAATCTTAATTAAAATATTTTTTAAAAACATCTTTCTATTACTCAGGAGGAGAATCCAGATTACCTTTCAACATTGTTAAATGATGTGTGCATATTATATTTTTAGGGTAAACACTGAAAAAATAGAAATTAACTGATTATTACCCAAACAGGTTACATAAACACACATTAATTTCGCATCAGAAGTGTGGTCTTCTGTAATTTCAGAAGTTATTCTTTATTCATCACCTTGTAGGCCTTATTTGAATCCAACAGGAGAAATGCAAAAATAGTCAGTGACTAGCCCTGGTTATCAGAGAGATCATGGGTTTAATAATACAAAGATACCACTGAAAGTTGCACTTTGAAGATATGAGACCTTTGCTGGGAGGAAACATGGCCGTCCTGAGTTCCTGCTGGCCTTGGAAATGTGGGATTATAGAAAAAATTCAGATTTTCCATCACTGAAGATATAATTCCAATGAAAAATAATTTATATCCCCCAATCTTAGAAGACCTGGCAGCCCTTCCAATGTCCTATGTGGTGCTGACTCTACATCTTTGCCTAAATGAACTCAAGAGGATAGAGAACTGTAACTGATGGGACATTCATTTAAAAGAAACAGAGAAATGATAACATAATACTGCCATTATTATTTTCTAGGAGTCTGCTAATAGTTA
>NW_007732384.1:78927-82438 GCF_000696425.1 Galeopterus variegatus | reverse complement strand
AAACAGAGAAATGATAACATAATACTGCCATTATTATTTTCTAGGAGTCTGCTAATAGTTATCTCCTTTATGTGTCTCCAATTTCTATTTGATTTTCTGATATTCTAAATCAGTAGTTTTTAAATTGTAGTGTGAGAATCTCTGAGAGTTCCCAAACCTCTTTCAGGCAGTCTGTGAGGTCAACTAAGGAATTATTTGCCTTTTTGCACTCTCAGTGTCTCACAAGTATATGGTATTTTCCAGAGGCTACATAAGAGATACTGTCTGAGCATATTGAATACAGAAGCGGATATGAGCATCCAGCTATTTTCTTTTTAAACCAGACATTAAAGATATTTGAAAAAATTTAGATGGTGCCACTGTTCTCACTAGATTATTTGTTTTAGAAAATATGGTTATTTTTCATAAAGCATATCCTATATTAATCTGTAATTGATTGTTATCTTTAAATGAATTAAATATTTCTTAAAATTCTCAGTTAATAACTAATATATTTAATATCTATAAATATAACACACAGAAACAAAAACTCTAAGGTCTTTAATAATTTTTTAAGAATATAAAGGAGGTTCTGAGAATAAAAAGATTGAGAACCACTGTTCTAAAGCAACAGAAAGAGTATTTAGAGTCAAGTAAGACTTTCAGTAGGTGTAGAGATCTTAGGCATTTCTGAGGGGATTGTGACATGAGTCATTTTATAATTCTCCTACATAGAAACATTTACTGGAAAAAATAAAATGCATACGTATTTGGGGTCAGGTGTTTCTAGTATTTTCTTGAGCAAACTTTGAGTGCTATGTATTACCTGTGATCTTCAGTGGACTTTCTTTGTGGTAAATTAGAGCCCTAAATGTTTTCATAACTCCAACCTCGAACTGTTGTTTTAGGATAGACACCAATAAACACAAGGGGTCTACTGGGAAGGTAGACAGCATTTTCAGATTTATGAGGGGGAAAAAAATCAATAGTGTCCCTAAGGCCATGTAAGTCACAAGTAGCACAAGAAGTCTATGTAAAGTTGACAGTGTCATGAAATATAAACCTTTCCTTTAGAATTGTACCAGAAATTAAAGTGGCATTATAGAAAAAAGTCAATGTTTTAGCCTGTATCTCAGGAGGAATTTGTACTTCTGATTGCTTTGCTTTCTTACTTCACTCTGGCTGAGCTCTAGAGAGGTTATTTCTTTCCCCCTGTAATGCTGGGTGACCTCCTCACATTCTTCTCCCTTCTGGCTCATTCATTGTTTCTTCCCCTTCAATCCTTGATTAAATCTTCTTGGTCCCTAAGAGTTCTTATTTCTTATATAGCAAGGCATGCACTTTGTCCTCTTGTTAAGGAATGAATTAATAAGCTTAACTCCCTCTTTGAAGAAGCATTTGGAATGCTTTTTTGGAGAAAATTAATATTCAATTACCAAGGCTGTCATTTCACCAAATAGAAGAAAAAAGACATAGCATAGCCACACTTGAAAATAATTGAAATCGGATTTTGGTTTGTATTAAACCATAATGATTCAAGCTTTCAGAGAAATTTTTATGTTTACTTTCTTATGAAAGTGAGTGTGTGTTTTCCTGCTGCATATTTATAACAAGTCTGTACTCAATGCTTTGAAAAGACATGGACTGAGGGGTCATTCTTATACTGGACTTTGGAGTTTTAGATCCATTGTATTTACCTCGGAAATGCATGGTATTTATCTTTCCTTGGCATCAAATGAGTCCTCCAAAAAGCAATAAATATAATACTTCTCCAAATTGCACCCTTTATATTTTACAATATTCCTGTGATACATTGATGGAGTTAGTGAATGGATACGTAACTGGCTGTTCAAGCCATTCCCTTAGGCAATTCTTTTTCTGCATGGATTTTTCATCACAGAATATAAAGGACAATTTGTGTTGCTTAATTGTATAAAAAATATTTTATAGTTAATAATAATTTAAAGAAAAACTTTGTAGATGTAAGGAGAACAAGAAATTGATAATGTATTACATGGAGAAAAATCATAGCATAGCATAGAGTGTAAATAGAACCAATTCAAACAAGTTAAATCTACACATAAACAACTCTTGAAAGAGTTAAAATCTTCATTTGGCATCTGCATTTTACATTTGTTTCTCTGAGAATTTGGAATAAGCAGAAGCAAAAAGCATTTATGAGTTATAAAATAGAGGGTTCTTTTTTTCCCCAAGCTGAGGTACAATTATAAATTAAGCCAAGTTTATTCAAGGCTGATGTTGATTTGTCAAGCTGAAATAGAGCTGACCTGAGAATCAGAGGACATGTATTGTGTTTTGGCTCTAGTACTTATTTGCTGTGCAAACTTGAGCTCATTGACTAAACCTCTCAGGGCCTGAGTTTCTCTATTTGCAATATTGAGAGTAATAATGCTTGTTCTGACTACTTCACAGAACTTTTGTGAGAAAATATCAGACAATGTATGTACAAGTGCTTTGAAAAATGATCTATTACTTATTTCACATACGTGTAATTATTATTAAACTCCCTTGCCCTCCAATATCTCTCATTTTGACACATCTTAAAAATTGCTTCAGACTCTGAAAACACATCGCCCTTTTTTTTCCAAACAGGGCTTAAGCCCACTCTTACAATGTCTCAGAAGTATTTTATATTAAAATTTACACTAAGGCACTAATAACTACTAGGTCCTTGGTATGGCTTCATCCCCCAAAATCCTGTTTTTGTTAATAACTCTTTAAAAAATGAAGTGTTTTGACAGTAAAGAGCCAAAATGACCTTAGAAAAGAAAAACAAAATTGGAGGGCTCACATTTCCCAATTTCAAAACTTACTACAAAGCTACACTATTCAAAACAGTGTGGTACTGGCATAAGTACAGACCTATAGGTAAATGGAATAGAATTTAGCATCCAGAAATAAAACCATACATCTATGGTCAACTGATTTTCAACAAGCGTACTAAGATCATTGCATGGACAAAGAATAATTTGCCCAACAAATGATGCTGGGACAACTGGATATCCACATGCAAAAGGATGAAGTTGGACCTTTACCTCACACCATATACAAAAAATTAACTCAAAATAGGTCAAAGATATAAATATAAGAGCTAAAACTATAAAACTCTTTAAAAAGAAAACATAGAGGTAAATCTTCATGACTTGGATTTGGTGATGGATTCTTACATATGATACCAAAAGCACAAGCAGCAAAAGAGACAATAAAGTGGAACTCATTAAAATAAAAACCTATTGTTCCTCAAAGGACAGTATCAAGAAACTGAAAGGACAATACACAGAATGGGAGAATACATTTGTGAGTCATATATCTGATAGGAGTCTACTATCCAGAATATATAAAGAATACTTACAACTAAACAACAGAAAGAGAAAGAACCCAATTATAAATTGGACAAAGGACTTGAATAGATATTTCTCTAAAGAAGATATGCAAGTGGCCAACAAGTACATGATGCATATGAAAAGATATCTACCATTAGTCATCAGAGAAATGTAAATAAAAACCACGA
>NW_007732384.1:75235-78329 GCF_000696425.1 Galeopterus variegatus | reverse complement strand
ATGATGCATATGAAAAGATATCTACCATTAGTCATCAGAGAAATGTAAATAAAAACCACGACGAGATACCTCTTCACACCCATGAGAATGGCCTATAATAATAGTAATAAGAATAATAAAAATCAATAGCAAGTGTTGGTGAGGATGTGGAGAAATTGGATGGAACACTCATACATTGCTTGTGGGAATGTGAAGTGGGTGCAGCCGTTGTGGCAAACAGTTTGGCAATTCCTCAGTAAATTAAATACAGAATTATCATACGATCCAGCAATTCCACTCTTTGGTATATACCCAAAAGAACTGAAAACAGGCATTTGAACAAAAAATTGTACATGAATGTTCTCCAGCAATATTCATAATAACCAAAATGTGAAAACAATCCATATATTCATCATTTGATGAATGGGTAAAGTGCTGTATATCTATATAATGAAGTATTATTCAACCCTAAGAAAGAATGAAGTATTGATATGATGTGGATGAACCTCAGAAACATTATGCTAAGTGAAAGAAGCCAGACGCAGAAGGTCACATATTGTATTACTCCATTTATATGAAATATGCAGAATAGAAAAATCTATAGAGACATAAAGCAAATTAGTGGTTGCCAGAGGCTGGAGGAGATGGGAATGGGGAGTCAGTGCTTAATGGGTATGGGATTTCATTTTGGGGTGATGAAAATGTTATGGAACTCGATAGTGGTGATGGTTGTACAACACTGTGAATATAAAGAATGCCACTGAATCATATACTTTCAAATGGTTAGAAAGTTTAAAAATTTTTTAAAAAAAATGAAGTGTTTTGCAACTGTGTCAGGTAATAACCAAACCAATCATAATTTGTTTTCAATATGAAGTATCTCCACAATAACAGTTATATAGTTAATATTAGTGATAATCACAGAAAATATAAAACACTGTGCAAGGTGCTATTATTCTAAGTGTTTTGCATGGATTTGCTCATTTAATCATCAGGCAACTATATGAAGTAAATAATCTTTTTTTATATGAGGAAACTGTGGTACAGAGAGTTTGTGAGTTGCATAAGGTCACATAATAAATTGTTAATAAAAAATTTGATTCCAATTGGTCTATTTCCAAAACCAAATCTCTTAGCTAGTACATCGTATTATCTCAGCAATAGAAAATGGGGACAAATAGATTCTTCTTGGGCCTGATTTCTGATTAGAAGTTAAGAAAATTATGCAACAGATTATGTATCACTGTTGTCTTTTTATAGTTTTCTTTTTATAGCTGGTGTAGGGGGAAGCATTTCCTTGGAAGAACTGAAACCCCCTGGTCTATGCTTTATGGTAACAAAACAGCAATAATTGCGAGTAGTTAGGTGTTTATTTTGTTGCCATTCTAAACGTTCCTGGTCATTTACTTCCACTTCTGATAATGGTTACTATATACATTTTTGAGCTATTTGCAAACTACTTCGATTTTTTTTCAGCATAACTTTTTGTCCCTTTCAAGGGTTTTTTCATACTTGAGCGGAGGTTAAAATTTAGGGATAAATATGGATGCTTTTTGGAATTTTAGGAGAGTATTTAAAAAGCCAATTTTCTGAAAGCTGTTTAGGCAAACATTTATAAAGGCAAAATAGGATTAAAAAAAATAATTTCAAACAATTTTATCCACGGTGAAATATGTCTATAGCCTGAATAAAGAGTATTAAAACACTCCTTTCTGATCGTAAAGATAAAAAAATGCTGTTTCTGTTTGCTAACTGCAAAATAATTTCAAACAATTTTATCCACGGTGAAATATGTCTATAGCCTGAATAAACAGTATTAAAACACTCCTTTCTGATCGTAAAGATAAAAAAATGCTGTTTCTGTTTGCTAACTGCTTTAAGCTTCAAGGTGGTCTAATCAATCCTTTTAAAACAGGCACCTTTGATTTTTCCTACCCTGTCTACAAACAAAACAAAATAAAACTCTTCTCACCCATTAGTTTCTAGCTCCTTCCCCTCCTTTATTTTTCCTCTCATTGAAATATAAGTGCCGTGAGGGCTGGAAGTTATTCTCTTCTGTGTCATTAGTTCCTAAGTCAATACTTGGGGCACGCAGACATTTGATACTTTTTGAATAAAGGAATGCATGTGTGCATGACTGAATTTACCACTTATTTCTTTGAATCCGTTATTTCTGCAAATTATGAAGGTATTTTAAATCAAATAAATACTCAAGCCATTTTCAAATAATTTTAAACACTGTAAATAAATGGGAAATAATGAACTAAAAAGAAAAATTCTCAAATAACCATAATGTGGAATGTGCTGTTGGAAAAGAAAAGGGAGAATACTAACATTTCAATTGAAATGTGAGAAGAATAGAAATAGATAATTTGCTAAATAAGAAGTATAAATAGTTAATACATATATGAAAAGATCCACATAAATAATTATTTAAAAATATGCAAATGGGATCAATAGGAGATACCATTTTCTTACCTATGAAATTTGTAAAACCTTTAAATCATAATATTCCATTCTGTAAGAGAATGGTGAAGTAGGCACATCTAGGGAGGTATGCCCCATCATATGTTCATGGCTATTGGGACTCTAAATAGTACAGCATTTGGAGAAAATAATTTAGCAATATGAATCAATAGTCTCAAGAATATTCTTTCCCTTGACCTCATAGTTTTACTTCTAGAACTCGTGTGTGAGAAATTATGGTACAAATATATAATGGAATACTATGCAACCATAAGTAAAAGAATGAGAAATCTCATAATAACTGGTATAGAAATAACTATATATTAAAGGGAAAAAGCAAAATATAGCATGGTGTGTATTGTATGCCACTCTTTATGAAGAAAAGGCAAAATAATTGTATATGTTCACATTTACTTATATATTCATAGATAAAATCTAAGAGACTATATACATTAATAACAGTGTTACCTGTGTAGTGAATGGGGTGGGAAGTGGGTAATTAACACATACAGATGGCACTGTTTCAATCACAGTCATGCAAGTAGAATTAGATGCAGACACCAGGCAGTAATCTTAAGGAAGTAGAAGGGAATAAAGGTAAAGGTGTGTGATTTAATTATTTGCATAGCATTAAAATTATTTCATATTG
>NW_007732384.1:41363-74894 GCF_000696425.1 Galeopterus variegatus | reverse complement strand
GGAATAAAGGTAAAGGTGTGTGATTTAATTATTTGCATAGCATTAAAATTATTTCATATTGTTCTTTAAAAAAAAGGGGATAGGAGCAAAAGTTTTTACTGTGTACTCTTTATTTATATAAAACAACTTGTAAGACAAACAAACATTATTTACTCAAAAATTAAATATCAAAAAACTAGAAAAACGTGGGATATATAGAAATGCATGTTTTTAGGTTGAAGGTAGTAAAAATTTATACATGCTTTTGTTTGTGGGATGTTTGTCATAATGATATTTAGGTTAAAAGATAAGGACTTGTACACATATTTATTGGCATATACATTGCATTATTTGCATTGACAAAATATTGGAAGCATCCCAAATACTGTGATACATCCACACAATGAAATACCACCAGCAGTTAAAATTATGTTGTAAAATAATATGTAGAATGATGTTAATGATGTAGAAATGTATTCATGGTAAATTAAGGAGAGGGCAGGGGTGGGGGAAACAAGGGAGATAATTATATGCAAAGCGGAATTTCATATCTACAAAATAAAAATTTGGAAAAGACGCATACAAGTTTGTACGTGTATATAGAGAAAGAACTAGAAGGATATTAACCAACTGATGATAGTGCTTCTCTCAGCGTTTTGTGATGATAGATACGTTTTTTTATCCTTATTCTCGTGATAGTGCTTTTCAGCGTTTTGTGATGATAGATACACGTTTTTTTATCCTTATTCTCTAAATTTGTTTGTTTGTTTTTTGGGGTTTTTTTGTGGCTGTCCAGAATGGGGATGCAAACCCTTGACCTTGGTGTTACCAACACCATACTCTAATCAACTGACCTAGCTGGCCAGCCCTAAAATTCGTTGAAGGCTTTGAATGGGCCGTGAACTTTACTAAGCATTTTGATTACAGTCTCTAACTTCTCAAAACCACACAAGGTAGGTCTTATGAACCATTTTACAGATGGGAAATCTGAGGCTCACAGAGATTGAGTAATACTGCGCAGCTACTATAACATACAAAACTCAAACCAAGGTCTGACTGTATCCAATACTTATTTCTGGATCGCCCTACTAAATAATTCAACCAAATACTGCTTGCAATTGGAAGACATTCTTGCCACTAGTTTTCTTTTTAAGTGGCAAATCTTTGCCTTGGTTATCAGAACTTATGTTTTTGTGGTGTGTGCTAATAAAGCTCAAGCATTCCCTGATAGTAATTTAAATTAAACTATCTTGCATATGTGAATTATTTCATGTTTTTTTACAGTAGATAAAATATGTTAATTTGTGTAAATGGTCTTCTGGGTGCAGATGCTCTCACTGAAAGCTGGCTTATCTGAAAAGCTGCTTGTCTTTCATTTGAGGCTTTTTTTATATGCATAGTTTATTTTGCTAATGCTGTCTTAATATAGGAATAATTTTAAGGAGGCATTTGTGGCTAAATGAAAGGGAAAAAAACAGCTCTTTTGTCTTTGGTAAATATTAATGAGCTCACAGAAAATCTTGTTACTGAAGTGCGACACTCTTTGAGATTTTTCTGCCATCTTGGCCCTTTGTGGACCCTGTTCCCTTGTTGTGGATTAGCATATGGTGCTGTGCGTGCTATTATGAGTTCTGCTTCAGCTCCTTTGTGTGAGCTGGCAGAAGGCTCACGTTGGTCTATTATCTGGAGAGCCTAGGCATCTTAACAATATATTGGATTTCAGCAAGAAAAAAGCAAATCATTCAGAAATAATTAATCTTACTTATTCATTTCAAAGCTTCACCACAAAATGAACAGTGTTCATTTCTGGTCATGTATATATTGTCATAATTAATAAAGTAAAATCCAACTTTTATTAATTTTCGAGTGAGGAGAAGGTCAGAATTTGAATTATTTATGTCAGTGTTCACACTTACAATATATGTGTAAAATTATTGCAGCACATGTACAACTTGATTTAGGCACTCTGTTTTACTTTAGACCATGTATCATGTTCACCTTTCCAAATATTTTTAAGAACTCATTTTTACTTCATAAGTATTGATTTTTTTTAGTTGTGTTAAGAACTCAGAGAAGATAATACTGGAGTGATTATTACCTCATTGGCCATCCTCTAAAAACTTTGTTGTAGGCGTGGTGTTATCATATAAGTCATGAGTTTTTACCTATTTGCTGATTTTATTCTACTATCCATCATTTTGAAATGTAAGAAGAAAAAGGCAATTCCCTTAATGATAAAATGTAGGAATGATCAAAATTACCCAAAATAAAATTTGAAAAATTGAATTTGTCATGTTTATTTTTAATTCTCTGTTAGTTCGAGGGGTTGTATCATGCCTATAAGGGAATTATTACATGCTTTTGTTTGTGGGATGTGGCAAAACAACATTTTCTTTTCAAGAATGCAATATATGAGTCTAGTCACAAGGGATCATAAATTCATACCCAGTTTTTAAAAATGGGCCCATTGAATTAAAAAAAATCATAAAAAATAGAGTTGTTTGAAAACATTTATTAGGCAGGAAAAAAAAACACATAAGCTCTTTCAAGAATTACTATTTTTCTTTTTTTCTTCAAATTTTTTTATTATTAGCATATTCGGTTTTATAAATCATGATTTTTTCAAGAGTTATTATATTTTTACTCTCATGAAGAGAGAAAAATAATAGTTCAACAATATTTATTTTTCTTTTTTTCTTCAAATTTTTTTATTATTAGCATATTCGTTTTTATAAATCATGATATTTTTCAAGAGTTATTATATTTTTACTCTCATGAAGAGAGAAAAATAATAGTTCAACAATATAACAAGCGTATTTGGAAACACAGACATAGAAGTGTCATTAATCCAGTATAAGTCTCTCCTCCAAAACATTGGTTAAGTTTTGTTCACAATGATTTGAATAAAGGATTTTGGGTTTTTTTGCAAAAAAGTATTTTGAAGAATTTTTATCAGAGACAATTTTGAGCTGAGGTTGTTGCTGGGTAATTTCTATTCGTTTGTAAACAGAGTATGAATCCCAAAAAAGTATTTTGAAGAATTTTTATCAGAGCCAATTTTGAGCTGAGGTTGTTGCTGGGTAATTTCTATTCGTTTGTAAACAGAGTATGAATCCTGTGAGAAACTACTTTAATAGTTTGAGAAAGGAGACAATTTGTGAAAATGACTTCCTGATGTGAAAAACAGAGCTGACTGCTGAGAAAAGTTTTAGTAACTTCAAAAACTATAGAAACATGGAGTCACCCAGGGTGGTATTTGTGGTGAGTTAGAAAATAGAATCTAATTAAAGTCTGGAAATGTAAACAGAGTCAGATTAGCTCTGATTATTAACAGTTTTCAGAGAGAGAGAAAGAGGAAATAGTATAAACTATCATTAATTTATCTCAAAGTATGCTCTATTCCTTTATCTGGAAAGTGGATGCAGGGGCTGCAAGCCAAGGAATATAGGCAGCCACTAGAAGCTGAAAAAGGCAAGGAAACAGGTTCTTTCTTCAGAGACTGCAGAAGGAACCAGCCTGCCAACACCTTGACTTTAGACCAGTGAAACAAATTTTGGACTTCTGACCTCCATAACTATAAGAGAATAAATTTACTTTGCTTTAAGTGACTAAATTTGTGGAAATTTGTTGCAGTAACCATAGTAAACTAATACACACATATTTAAGGTATAAAGTGAGGCCTATATATGCAAAAGGCTACATAGGCATAGGATGGATTTTTGATTCTTTCAATGTAAATTATGGTAGTAAAATCATAGGAGCTGTATCTTCAGGTAAAATTTCATTTACTTCTTTCTAAAATTTTTAAAAATTGACATAAAATTGTATGTATTTACTGTGTACTACATATTGTCTTGAAGTACATAAACATTGTGGAATGATTAAATCTAGCTAAGTAACATATGAATTACCTCACATAGTTATTATTTTTGTGAAGAGAACACTTTACATCCACCCTCTTAGCATTTTTCAAGTGTTTACTTCTGTATCAAGTGGATTTAACTTAAAAAATTTAAAACGTAGTAGATTGTTACAAAATGGCCATCATAATTCACATCTCTATTTTCACACAGTGAGTAAGTCCCTCTTAAGCCCATTTTGGATTTGACTATGAAATTTACTTTAGCCAATAAGACAATATGAAACGTGGCTTAAAGTGTTCATTTGCATTGGACTTCTTGCTGCTGGGACCCTTTCTTCGCAGTCTGAAGAAGCATGGGTTAGCCTCCCAAAGGATGAGACGACTTGTAGAGAGGCCCCAGCTAAGGCCCCTAACCTGTGAGTGATGCCATCCTGGACAAACGAGCCCCAGACTAACTGGTCCAAACTGGAAGAACCACTCACCCTACCCACAAATCATAAGAAGTAATAAACGTAGCTATGCTGCTGTATGATGTTGAAAAAGCTTTGCAAAAAGAAAACTCAAGACCCGTTTGCTTCTGATGAAAACTTACTACTAGGAAATTTCCTGAAAATATAAGAAACATGGAAGCAGTTTCTCCTTGTCTCTCAGAGAGTTGTACATTAATTTCCAGAGCTCTGAAGGATCACAGTTTACAAACACCTTGGCCAGATGACCTCTAATGTCCCTTCCAGCTCTCGAATTACAGCTCTATAGATACTCCTTTCATATTAGTAATATGATATTTATTTCCATGGGATACAAAAAAGTTAACTGACTTCCCTGGGGATGGAAACAATGACTTTGTTTCCTTTACCAGAAACTCAGTCAACTGAAATAACCATCCAGGCTTCCATCCATCCAGGCTTCCCAGCTGCTTTCGGCTTTTCACTACCAGGAGTTTGCCTTTACATCTTGAGAGGGGAACTCTTGCAATTGTCTTCTTCTATGACCACCTATGTTTGCAGAATAATATTTTTTTTTCTTTCAGAGGAGCTGACATACAAGAATTTAAAATAAAATGGTATTTAATAGCATTGGATTCTAAAATACATTTCTAGCACCTTTTAAAAATAGTTTGGCTTAAAAAGAACACAATAAGTAAATCTCATAATATTTAAGGTTGAATAATTTACATTTTGGGGACTGTGATATTTGTATTGGGAAAGGCGTGTGCGTGTGTGTGTGTACAGTCTGTAACATGTAAGGATATGTGGAAACTATATTGGCCTCATATATTTCATTCTGCTACATTCATGCTTAGTTATTTGACAGATAACTGTATCTCTTATGGCCTCATGTAAAATAATGAATCAGATTTTCCCAGTGCCGAAACGAGTTTGAGGTCTTTTGGGGAATACTTTTCAAACCACTAAGGCATCTTCAGACTGCTACTTTGTGTCCCGAAAGAGTTAATGTATGCTTTATGATGGGTCTAACTCCTGGCTAATGGTATCTTTTCATATGAATTACTTGGCTTTGTGCGGAAACGAGTTTGAGGTCTTTTGGGGAATACTTTTCAAACCACTAAGGCATCTTCAGACTGCTACTTTGTGTCCCGAAAGAGTTAATGTATGGTTTATGATGGGTCTAACTCCTGGCTAATGGTATCTTTTCATATGAATTACTTGGCTTTGTGCAATAGTCTTTCATCTTTATGCTTTTTGGTTAATTCAATTGAATATTCATCCAGTCTGCATTGTTTCATTCTAATTGCAGTCAGTACCTCATCTTACAAATGATTCTGTTCCAAAAATTCATTTGTGAGTTGGTTATTTGGAACTTAGAAGGTATTTTTCCATAGAAAAATAAAAGCTACAAATGTTGGGTGTATTCCCAGAATAGCCTGTAGAAGCCAACTTAACCCATCATATGCCCAGTGCTGATGCTGCTATCCAGCCAAGCCAACATAAACAGCAGTGCATGTGAAGGCATCATGCTTTGCAAGATCCAAGCTGGGAGGCCTCGAGCTCATTCTTCTATAGCGGGCCTGTCAGTAGGAGTGAAGACATTACTGTCTTCATTTCTCCTGCCTAAAGGGAAATGAAGTGAGGGTGTGGTGGTCCAGCCATGACCCAGTAGCTATGAGTGTCATTGTCTGGGTCAGGGGTTGGGTGCAGAAGTATACCCAAAAGGGACAAAGGAGTTGCATGACACAGTTTCAGCCTCAAGATAGAAGCTGAAGGGAATGAAGAGTCACAATAGTTTGTGAACCATGAGTGTGGAGAGACATTAGGATGAGGAATGGAGAGAAAAGTTGCAAGCGAGGTGAGGGGGTAGGTGAAAACCTGAAGCTATATTAGGTTTAAAGGTTTCTGCAACTCTCACTCACTCCTTACAATTTCAAAGTCAGCCACAGATTCAAGTTCACCTAGGTAGGATTGCTTAGTAGAGCAGGCATTTAATCCGCCAGAAGCCTTTCAAGAAATAACCCATTTTTTTCTGCCATTCTTTTTGCCCCTGAGACTCTTGCTGAGGTGGAAGAAGACCAAGGGGAAATCTCAGTAGAGTAAGGGAGGGGATTTGGAAGCTATTACAGAGGTCTTCAGCTAGTGACAAAAGAGGATTTCAGCTTTGATCGACCTCTGCTCCCATCTCTGTTGGTACAATAGGATAGATTTTGAGGGATATGAGAAAGGGAAAGTTCGAGGCTCAAATGGGAAAGAAAGTGAACTCCTGGTAGAAGGGATGTTAGTAGAAGGATCTGTTTTGCATTTCTGCCAGGACAGTATCCACGTGTTAATCACATGTCAGGCCAACCTGAGCTTCCCGGGCTGACTTTATTGACAGAGTTCCCAGAGGATTGTCTCAAGAGAAAGGAAAGCAATTCTCAAATGTTTCTTTGAAAGGAGGCAGATGACTTTCTAAGAAAACCTTTGTAATCTTAGGAAAGAGATTTTGTACCAGACATACCACGTATACAAGTATGAGATTCTCATAGATGAGCCCTTGATGCGGCTGTCCTCCTGTCTTGAGTGCTCTTCTTTATCCCCTTCAGCCAGTTTGTCCCCACGTATTCCTCAGCATGCATATATTATATGCTCGAGGAAACCTTTCCTGGACATCCTTCCCATTCAGACTGTCCCAGGCTCTGAGATAGAAGCACATTCGTAGTATATTTTACTGCCGCTTTTTATTATTTTTACTATATGTCACAATTTTAAGCACATAACTCACTGGGGGACTCCTTATAAAATGATTGTCTCCCCCAGTAAGAAATTATCTTCACTGAGACAGAAACTATGAATTAACCACTGTATGCAGTGCCTAGTGCAGTGCCTGACACTTTGTAGGTGTTTGGTAAATATCTGTCATGAATTATTGAGAAGCAGAAATTATGTATCTTAACATGTGTCTGTGTAGGAAGGTCACCTTTAATGCACATATTTGAGTATTAAAAATTTAAGTAGGGCACAGAGGAGATTTAGAAAGTCCATGGTTCTTAGGTAGGAAGCAGAAATGGCCATTAGAAACAACATCTCTGCCCTCCGTGCTCATGACTGTCCAGAGCAACTGAGAAACAAGGTACAGCCCTAAAAACCAGGGGTGTAGACGTTAATAATGGGACAATATGGATCTTGGTATTGATTTTAGCCACTCAGGTAATTAATTTGTAGGAATTCATACCTGTCACAAAGGAACTGTCTCAGCTATCAGATCTCTTGTGATTTCGCTTATTTATCTTTTTCTGTTTGGGTTTTGTCTCATACGAACAGCATTTGACATGGTAACACAAATAGTATGAAAACATTTTCAGTGTCTTCTCAGGCTTCTTTATTTTACCTGGGGAAAAATTGCTGTATAGCCTATGCTACTTGTAAGTTAAAAATGCTAACATTCAGACCGGCCCTGTGGTGCACTCGGGAGAGTGTGGCGCTTGGGTGCGCAGCGTCGCTCCCGCCGTGGGTTCGGATCCTATATAGGGCTGGCTGGTGCACTCACTGGCTGAGCGCGGTGCAGGCGACACCAAGCCAAGGGTTGCAATCCCCTTACTGGTCACAAAAAAAAGACAAAAAAAAAATGATAACATTCCTATAACTTGTATATCATGTACTGTGTAATGAAAATGGCTGGTGCACTCACTGGCTGAGCGCGGTGCAGGCGACACCAAGCCAAGGGTTGCAATCCCCTTACTGGTCACAAAAAAAAGACAAAAAAAAAATGATAACATTCCTATAACTTGTATATCATGTACTGTGTAATGAAAATGGCTGGTGCACTCACTGGCTGAGCGCGGTGCAGGCGACACCAAGCCAAGGGTTGCAATCCCCTTACTGGTCACAAAAAAAAGACAAAAAAAAAATGATAACATTCCTATAACTTGTATATCATGTACTGTGTAATGAAAATGGCTGGTGCACTCACTGGCTGAGCGCGGTGCAGGCGACACCAAGCCAAGGGTTGCAATCCCCTTACTGGTCACAAAAAAAAGACAAAAAAAAAATGATAACATTCCTATAACTTGTATATCATGTACTGTGTAATGAAAATGGCTGGTGCACTCACTGGCTGAGCGCGGTGCAGGCGACACCAAGCCAAGGGTTGCAATCCCCTTACTGGTCACAAAAAAAAGACAAAAAAAAAATGATAACATTCCTATAACTTGTATATCATGTACTGTGTAATGAAAATGGCTGGTGCACTCACTGGCTGAGCGCGGTGCAGGCGACACCAAGCCAAGGGTTGCAATCCCCTTACTGGTCACAAAAAAAAGACAAAAAAAAAATGATAACATTCCTATAACTTGTATATCATGTACTGTGTAATGAAAATGGCTGGTGCACTCACTGGCTGAGCGCGGTGCAGGCGACACCAAGCCAAGGGTTGCAATCCCCTTACTGGTCACAAAAAAAAGACAAAAAAAAAATGATAACATTCCTATAACTTGTATATCATGTACTGTGTAATGAAAATAGGTATCAAAGTGGTCAAATTCTTGGAAACAAAAAGTAGAAAGTTATTAGGGCATAGGGCATACGGGGAAGGGGGGAAAGGAGAGTTATTTACTGTGTATATAGTTTCAGATTTGCAAGATGAGAAAATCCTGGAGATGTGTTCACAAGTGAGTATACTTAACACTACTAAACTGCACACTTATAAATGGTTAAGATGGTACATTTTATATGTATTTTACAAATCATAATTTAAAGAAAGAAATCTTTAAAAGGAATTTAAGTATTCTGCTAGTTTTCGGGGAAGGGGGGAAAGGAGAGTTATTTAATGTGTATATAGTTTCAGATTTGCAAGATGAGAAAATCCTGGAGATATGTTCACAAGTGAGTATACTTAACACTACTAAACTGCACACTTATAAATGGTTAAGATGGTACATTTTATATGTACTTTACAAATCATAATTTAAAGAAAGAAATCTTTAAAAGGAATTTAAGTATTCTGCTAGTTTTGGAAATCATCCTTACTGTTTACCTCTCAATTGTACATCCTACGAGAGTCTAGATTTAGAATGAAAAACTACTATGCATGTTGTACGAAATTGTATGAACCTATTTGGGATTGTTAAAAACAATTGATTTAGAAAAAAGGCATTAAATTATAGGCAGTTTGCACTAACTTTATCAAAGTTACTTAAAACTGTGTTGATGCTCACTGAATGTTGTCACATTTCATAAAAATACTAATCTTCAATAATTTACTTTTACTAAAATAATAGAGTAAAATATTTTTTCTGCTATCATCAGAAGTTGGAGTTTTCTACGCAATTATATTATAATTAATAGAAGTAGATTATAGCAAAATACAGTTAACATTAAAACTGGTAATTTATCTTTCAAAAAATGTTTTGTAGGGGCCGGCCCGGTGGCGCACTCAGTAGAGTGCGGCGCTTGAGAGTGCGGCGGCGCTCCCGCCGAGGGTTCAGATCCCATATAGAGACCGGTCCGCTCACTGGTTGAGCGCGGTGCGGACGTGACACCAAGGGTTGCAATCCCGTTACCGGTCATGAAAAAAGACAAAAAAGGAAAAAAAAATGTTTTGTAAATAGCTAAATAGCATATAATCTGGTTGATGACAAATATATCTGCTTTTATTATTTCTCTTCATTTTTATATTGTAATTTTTTCTTAGCATTTATATTAGTCTGTTTCTGTTGCTTATGACAAAATACCCATAACTGTAATTTAGAAGGAAAACAAAACTTATTGCTTACAGTTTCTGAGGCTGGGAAGTCCCAAGTCCATCTGCAGGTGGTGACAGCAAACCAGTGGTCTTACGTTGCAAGGTGGTGGAAGCAGAGAGAGCAGAAAGAGAGACAGACTCTCCTCTCCTTTTAAAGCCCTCAGAATGACGCCCCTAATCACCATTTTTAATCCATTAACTACCGCACGGTCCTACAATCCAATCACCTCTTCAAGGCTGCACCTTTCAACTACCATAATAGGATTTCCCTCCCTCTTAACAGTCTCAGTGGGGGCCAATTTTCTAATACATAAAACTTGGGGGACACAATTCAAGCTTCAGTGAGTTTTGGGGGGACATAATTCAAGTAGTGATTATGGTAGTGTAGTGGTACAGCCTTCTATACTAGACCCCTCTTAAAAAGTGCAATTGAAGTTTGTTTTACACCCAGTCAGGCCTTTCATCATAGAACAGTAAGATCTTATGTCACTATAAATGGCACTTAAGAGTATATTCAGCCAAACTTTAACTGGAATTTCCTTGTTTCATATTGGTGGACATAAGTACAACGTGAATAACAACTGCCACTGTTATGGGGTTGGGGGGGGTTGGCGTTCATGAAGCCAGTACTCCTGTGGTTCCCTTAGAAGCCACCCAGCCTTACCCTTGACCTGTGTCATCATTAGTATAAGCTTCCACAATATGTTACCTAATTTCTCAAATGGCATCTATCCTATCATCTCTTTTTTATCTTGAATATTCAGTTTTGCCCCCTTTTTTTTGGATCTTTCCCACTGACTTTTCTTCAGCCGTTTAAGACACACTAGCACATGCTCACACATAACTTCCCTTAAATCTATGTACTTCTCCTACCCTGTCTATTTTCTTCTTTCCATGGCAAGACTGATCTATACCAATTAGTGACCTATATCGTTAATCTAGCAAACAGGCAGACAGGTTTTTAGTCAGTGTGTCAGTTTTCTATTGTCAAGATGATGTTGCATAATAAACAAGGACAAAACTTCAGGGCAAACAATCCAAAAGTTAAATAAAACACTTGTTTAGTTCTTGTGTCTGTGAGTTTGCTCAACTGTTCGGCACTGATGCACTGTCTCTCTTCCTCCTGGGACTTACTAGCTAGACCAGGTATACCCTTCTCATGGGGATAGCAGAAGCACAAGAAGGCAAGTGGAAATGCTCAGAACATCCATGCTATTGATTTTATCTTTTTCTTTTCCTTTTTACTGATTATGCATATTCATGGGGTATAAAGCTGATCGTCACCACCTGTGCCCAAGATGTGGTGATCAGATCAATACTATTATCATGCCCATGACCACAAATTACAATTATTCTTTTGGCTAAAGCAAGTCACTTGACCAAAAGAAAATACATTCCACTCCTTTGAGTGGGTGAAACTTCAAAGTCACATAGTAAAGAATGTGGATGCATGGGGAGGTGAAGAATTGGGGCCAATAGCACAATCTGTCATAGTAATCTTACCTACCTCTGCAGTAACAATGGGTACTATAGACCTTTGTCTTTTTTCTGAAACATGCTCCTCCTCTGGCTTCCACAATGAAACATTCCCTTGACTTTCCTCCTGTCCCTCTTGCCCACTCTGTTCAGTCTCTTTTGCTAGTCCAGCATTCTCAAGATTCAGTTGGAATTCCGCAAGACCTGGTACCATCCACCTTCTTTTTTGTTATAGCCTCCCTACTTAGCATCATCCATGTTTATGGAGCCCATTGCCAGGGTTTATGTCTGCTTTTGGTCTTCATTGCCTTACCACTACCCAGCCTAGGACCTGGTACATACAATATGTTCAGTATATTTTTAATGAATGTGTAAGTGAAGATGTGTATTATGTGTATGCATGCATGTATATTTATAAAGATAAATTTTGAATTGTCAGTGCCTAATAGATCACTAGCAATATTAAGAAAGTGTTATTTTTAATTCCAATTTGTTGTTCTGTTTTTATGAATTGCTTTATTCTAGTGCTTATATAGTCAGATTGTATCAGAAGCATTCTATTTAAAGAAAGTCATATTGAGAAAAGGAGAAAACATAACTCTTACTTTATATCATTTTGACTGATCTGACAGCTTATAGTATTAGTACTGCTTTTCTGAAGAAAGTTATCACTATGCAGTTTCTTTAATAAAATTGATATTTTGTGTTAAAAAGAGAAATAACCAGACTCTAGAATACAACATTGCAGAATTCCACCTTATTCAGCAGAGATCACATTTGGTAGTGCTTGGCAATTTGAGGACTTGGGTACTTACAAAATGCATATATTTACATTTTTGCTTCTCAAACTGGGAACTGTGATTTTATAACAAGAAGTATGTTGCAAAAATCAGTTTTCAGTCTCTGGCTTCATGCTGATAAAAGATAACAAAAAAGGGAATGGAGAAGCAGGTGGAAATTGACATAAATTATTTTTAATGAACATGAAATACTTCTGTAAAGGTAAGCTACCAATAGGAAGTTATCAATATTAAATACATGCTTTCTATATTTCTAGTTATCATGTTATACTTCATGTGATTCACCATCAATTCAACAAACACAGAGATAATATAGTACCCTTGGCAAACAGGATGGACATTGTAGAGAAGAACATTGTCTCCACCTTCAAGGAGATTATTATATAGTTGTCATTATATTAAAAAAATGCAATTATTTCTTTGGAAACAACTTCATAAATCTATCCTATCCTGAAAAAAAATATATATATATATATATTTATTTATTTATTTATTTATATAAATTTCATGGAAGAGAAGCCAGAGCATTATGCTTCTAATTTGGTCTCAGACCTCAGCCTCTAAGAGATTATAAATTGTGGTGAAATGATTATTAAAATAGTAAATGAATTATGAGGTAGATGTATCTGTGTCACTTAGTGGCTGCTGTCAATCAGTAGTTGCTTATATTCAGTTTTTCTCACTTGGGGAGTGTGGAGAGTAGGATACTGAATGTCTAATGGTCATAGAGTATTTCTTTTCATCTGGTAGTTGTCACAGTTATACACAGGGTTATAAATTGAAAATGACATGTAACCCATGAATTGAAGACTTGGGTTCCTAAAATAGTTGTCCTAAGAAAACTGTGGCCCACAGACCAAGCAGTGTGAAAAATATTTCCTTTAGCTTATTGTATATTTGAAATCAGAGAATACCTATCATTCCAGGATCTACGAACTCCTGCATGTGAGATATTTTTAGGTAATGTGGTTTTTTAGAGTACTGCCAAGGTGATGGTGGACTACCAAGAACTTAAGAATTACAGTTTTTATTGAGATGAATACCCAACTTGAGGAAATTTCCTGGGTTTTATTTTTCGTTTGGTTGGTTTTGCAGACTAATGTACCATGAAGATGTTGTTAAGATCCCCTGACCCTAAAAATGGCTTACAGTAAGCAAAAGCAATGTCAGCTTTGTCCTGAGGGGATCTTGGCTTACTTCTTGTCAGCTGACAATTGCTCAGCAATCACAACACAAGTTCTGCCTTGGTGACAGCTCTAGTTCAGAATTCATCTTCCGATCTGTATCTGAGATCATCCTTCAGAACTGGGGCATGTGCAGAAACCTGAATACTGTGTGCTGAAGCCACCGCTTCTCAGAGAGTGAGCGCCCACTCTCGCCTGGTGCTCTCCCCGCTTGGGCTTTGGCTGTTTCAGATGAAACACTTCCATCACCTTCTCACCACTCCAGCTTCCGGCCATTGCTAATGAGGTCACCTCGGCCATGCCCTTACCATTCCTTCTCTGGGGCATTTTGGATGAGGTCACTGCATTGGGCATCTTTCCTGCCTCAGGTACTTGAGAATGCCACATATGCTGTTTAAGTCAGACACAAGCACCTAATGGCTTCTCATGTATATGTTCTTGGGTATAAGAAAATGACCTAAGAATTGCAGGCCTCATGAATATGGGCTGTATTGAATTTTTATTAATAAAGTCTAGTAAACTTATTGACTGTATAATACTATCTACCAGGGAAAGAGGACATTTTTTTTTTTTTTTTTGAGAAAATTACCTAGCCCACTTTTGAGAGGGTTAAAATTTAGTACAAAGGTATGTTACATGAACATTATTGCTAAAGGAAGTAAACCTGAAAAATTCAAAACTGTAAATGATAAGGACATACATGTTTATCATATTATCCTTTATACCTTTCTATGTTTTTTTTGGAGGAAAACATAGTTCTAATAATCTTAGAGGCTTGTGAGTTAGCATGCATGAAATTAAGGGGAAATAAATATTCCATCAATAGGAAGAGCATCCCCAAACCCCAGATTGTCCATATTCTAGACATAACATTTATTATATGTTAAACCCAATTTAATTGATTTTGTCTAACTGAGAATCCTGTATCTTTGAAGAATGATCTCTTAAAACTTACTAGCATCTTGAGTCATTAAGGAAGGCTTAATTTCATTAACTCATTCTGTTTCCTAAATGCATTGCCCTTATCCTTGCCACTCTCCTGCAGTCCTTCATTTCTTTAGAGTAAATCAAGAGTCTTACTGAGACTTTCATGGCCCTTCATGATTTGGCCTCTCCGGTGACCAGGGTCATCTCCTGACTCTCTGTTGCTCACTTATCTCTAGCCACTGTGGTTTCCACCAGATTCTAAAATACCCCAAGCTTTTTCTTGACTCTGGGTCTTCTTTCTATTCCATCTTCCTACGTTTCTTTTTGCATATTTGACTCCTTCTCCTTCTGGTCTGAGCTTAAAGCACATTACCTCCTCAGAATGGTCTTGGCTGACCACCTATCCGAATTCAACATCCCACTTTATTCTTCTCACAGCATCTGCTTATTGTCCTCATGGCATTTGACACAGTTCATGGTTTTTAAACATGTGTTGACTTCTCCCATTAGGTTGTGAGTTTCATGACAGTAGGGACCTTATCTATTCTGATTATTAATTATATCCTTGTTTCTCATAATTTGTTTGACACATAGCAGGTGATCACAAAAATAATAGTGGGTGAATTTCAACTATAAATAGGAAGCTTGTCAAGCCTCTTCATGGTTAGTGACCGTTCTATGTCCCCAATCTTGATATGATGAGGCTTTAGCCCACATGTTCCCAACTTTATGAAAACATTTTCAACAAGTGCAATATGAACAAAAAGATACTGTTTAAATTCTAAATCTTGATAGTATTATGCTGTTTTATAAATTAATTGCCAAAGATGACATTTTTGAATTAAATATTTGAAAGACAAGAAAGTTCTCTTTTATAGTTTGGATCCCTTTATTTATTATTCTTATCCTAATGGAAATAAAGAAGTAATACAAAGTTTTAGGAAAACTTAGCAAATGGGTAATACATTTAAGATTTTAAAAGTAAATCACTTCCTTTCAGTGACAATACATTAAAACCTTAATTTATATTTCAGTTCTCTATGAAAAATTGAAAAACAAAACAAAATGAAAAAGCATTGTTAGATAAATCTGAGATTCAAAGAGGTAATACTCTGAAATGTACCTAGGGATTTAAAAGAATAAATTTCATTTAGTTTCAAGAGATTACAAATTACAAATTTGGACAATAATGTTATTTTCTTGGATAGATATCTTATTAAAGAAAATAGATCAAATATTGCCCTTTTTAAAAGACTATATAAACTTGACCAATTTCAGATTTACTAAAAGAAAAAATAAACAAGGATAATTTCAATTTTCTAGTGCCTCCTTCTGTGTGCGTGTTTTTGTTTAACTAGCAAATCACTTGTTCTACTGGATTTATATAGCATTGAGTGCTACTCACTTCAGTATTTATAATATCATTATCCCTTTTAGGGTAATTCTAATACTTGCTTTTTGTGGAAAGCAAAATATTCTGCATAGATTGTTCAATGGCAATTTCATACCCAGAATGCTTCCCTGATTTTCACTGCTTGTTTAAGCACGCAGTCCTGTATTTCCCAGGCATGCCAATTTAGTGATGCTCAGTACATTCCAAGACATGGGCTGGGACTGAATATTTATTTTATATTGACTGAAAGATAATTAGTCCATATGTTATAATATATGTTCTAAAGTAGGTTGTGACTGATCAAGTCCATTGAGAGACCCGGTCCCTGGACAGTATTTCGTTATTTATTTATAAATTTTACTTATTTTTAAAATTGAACGTACTGATTGTACATATTTATGGGGTACAGAGTTACATTTCAGTACATCTATACAATATGTGATGATCAAATCAGGGTCATTAGCATATTCGTCACTGAAAAAATTTATCATTTCTTTGTGATATGACCATTTTAGCTCATCTCTTCTAGCCATTTGAGAACATACAATAAATTAACACTACTTCCTACCACTATAACTTATTTTTCTCATATAGCTCTAATTTTGTATCTGTTAACCAACATCTCCCTATTTCTTCTCTCCAACCTCCCCTTCCCAGCATCTAGTATCCACAATTCTGTCTATTTCTATAAGCTCAACCTTTTTTTTTAGCTCCTACATGAGTGAGAACATGTTGTATTTATCTTTCTGTGCCTGACTTATTTCACTTAACATAATGTCTTCTACATTCATCCATCTTGTGGCAAGTTACTGGATTTTATTTATTTTTTTTAATGGCTGAGTAGCATTCCATTGTGCATGTATACCACATTTTCTTTATTGATTCATCTGTTGACGAACACCCACATTGATTCTGTGTGTCTTGGCTGTTGTGAATAGTCCTGCAGTAAATATGGGGGTGCAGAAATCTCTTCAGTGTACTAATTTTCTTTCCTTTGGATAAATAGCCAGTAGTGGAATTTCTGGATCATATATATCATAGTTCTATTTTAGTGTTTAGTGGAACTTCCATACTGTTTTCTGCAATGGCTGTACTAATTTACATTTCCAGCAGTGTATAAGAGTTCCCTTTTTTCCACATGCTTGCAGCATTTGTTAATTTTTGTTGGACAGCATTTTGATAACCTCCTGTGGATCTGGTTTTTATCTAATTAGGAGTTAGGGTGCTGCCACCTGCTTTTGTGGAGAGGGTTTGATTCCCAGCACTGTTGATCCCATCACTGGGATTACTCTAAGAGTATCTTTGAAGATGCTGAGTATCTCTTTAGGACTTCATTATCAGAAGTAGTTGTTCTCATCCTTAGATAAGTACCAGTAAGGTCATTTTTATTTCGTAAACACTGTGAATCATGCAATTGATCATTTTTTCTCTCTTTAGATTGGCTTCTAGAACTCTAGGAACCAGATGTGGGGGACCACTTATAATCCCATTATTACGTGTCATGTATCTGTGTGAATCTAACTACTTTCTACATCTTACTTTCCTTCTCCTTTTTCTTGCTCATATTTAATTCATTGTATCTTGCTTAATTATATGCTTTCTGTTAAGCTGACTTGAGTCTCTTTTTGAAATGAGGTAGGTTATTAATTCATTAATTTCTATAAGGGTTGCTTGTCTGGATTGTTGCAATTTTCAAGTCATTAGCACAATAGGAGAATTTGGAAAGTATTTTTGATATGCTACTAGGCATATCAAAACCAGACTTAGAAGGTCATGCACTCTTAATATGTTTATGTATTTTATATTTGAGTTAATTTTCCTAAACAATTTCAACTGCATAAGAAGCTGCTGAGATATTTTAAAGATAAACAGAAATATTTGGTAGCATAACTAATCTATTAGAAAAATTATTTAATGATCTTGGAAAAGGCATCCTTAATGTTTAGTTATCTATTCCATGTCATCATTTACATAACAATGTTATAATATGCTTTATCTTCATATCCAGACAGTTTCTAACATTCAAAAAGATTGCATTACAAAGGTGTACTTATAAATTAGTCATTTTGAGTGCAGAATTCATTTTCATGAACAATCAAGTTTTTAAATGGTGGTTAAGATCTTAGGTTAGTACATAAAATTTGGTTTTCCCAAAGTGTAGAAGAAATAATATTAATTTCCAGTGAGAAATTGCAGAAAATACTATTTTATATCTTTAAATAGAAAGAAAAAAATCCAAAACAAGAATTACCTTATTTCAATTTTGAGTCCTAAGACCAAAAAAAAAAGGAATAATTAGGAGATTGGGATATATACACACAAGTTCACATAGACTGTACAGAGAAATTATGGATATATTTAAAGGGAGGAGTATTTATTGTACTATGTAATTTCACATCACAATATATGAGTTTTCTCTTCTTTTTGTAAACATTTCATTAATGGTAGGCACTCTTCTGTTTATCAACCAGGATTAAGTTCCCTTTGACTTAAAAATAGAATGAATAACAGAAAAGAGAAACAGCAAAAGATATAGTAAGTGGATTGATATTCCTGAAGTAAACAGACAAGAAATGATGCAGAGAAAAATCTGATTAATGGAAGTGTTATGGTTATGAGAGAGAGTCTTCTGAGGTGGCTCTAAATGAGCCATGAAGTACTGAAATCATGAGATGCCTAGAGGGTTCATGCATTACACATAACTCCTAAGGAGAAATAGAAACTGTAGATGAAGCGATATAAGATCACACAGGTCCCCATGGTGGGGGCAGGGTTGAGTGGGGGCAGGGAGTGATCTTGAGCAGGTGGTTCCCAAACACTATTTCAAAGCGTTGGCAAGTTGGGTGTTTGCAATCTTGGAAGTATTTATATTTTTAAAACTTTAGCTCTACTTACTCTGGGAATATCTGATACTATAAATATAATGATTCAAATTTTTATAAGTGTAAAACGCTGAGCCTGGGGCTGGGTACATAGTAAAGAATTAATTAATGTTAGTTCTTATTATTTTCTGTCGTTTAATGCAATTGTCAGTGGAAATTCTTCATACTCATTGCTTATTATTGTTAAACATAGTCCTCTAAATCATTAGTCAAATGCAGTTTAAAACAAAATACAGTGTGGTGCTCTTTGGTTCCTCTGTCCCTGTTCCATTTAGGACCTTGTTCGCTATAATGTGCCATCTTCCAGGCCTGTTGATTCTTTTTGTCCTTAGGTCTCCCTTCCTATGCATTATTCGGAGTTCTCTTCTATTCCTCCCCCAAAGTGAACATATGCCTTTTAATTGTCTCTGCCTCCTCTTAATGTTTTGTACCTCTCCTTTCCTTCCCTTTACCACCCAGCAACTAAAAACTGGGTCCCTACTTATTACTGTCACCTTTTTCCTAGCACTTTATGATCTCAACTGTTTGAGCTCTGTTTCTTCAGCTTTACCAACATTATGGAAGTGACTGAAGATTTCCTTTGTGCAGAATTACATAGTCCTTTCTCTGTTCTCTCGCTCTTGGACTCCTTTGCAGTATCAGGGTTGTTGCAACTCTCCCTCATCATTTCTCTGACACCTCTTCATCTCTCAACTTGGTCTATTGAAATCCTACACTTTCAAGTTCCATTTCAAATACTTCCTTCTTGTTGGGACCTTTCCTGATTTTACCAGCTGCCCCCAGTACCATTTGGTCTTTGCCTCTATTGGAAAGCCTGTTTTCTTTGGTTGATAGATACTTGGGGATTGCTAAGGTCTCTACCCTGGATCCTGAGAATGGGGTCCTTGGGAATACAAAATTGCCTTACATATCTTCAAAAACCATTCAGCAAGTAAATTCCCAATATGCAGTTGGTGAGGGCTGGCTTTCTTTTTGGATGCCATCTATTGAAACATTCCCATTGCTTTATATTACTAATATTTGAGTCATGATATCTATATCTGAGGTCAAAAGGCTGACAAATTCCTCATGTAATTGTTGGCATCATAGTCATGCTAATGACCATGCTTTATTTTTGGAGTACACTCAGAATTTTATACCTCTATTTCAGTGAATTTACTGCCCCTTCATCCAAAGTAGTTTTTACCTAAACTTATTTTTATAAAAAGGCTGACAAATTCCTCATGTAATTGTTGGCATCAAAGTCATGCTAATGACCATGCTTTATTTTTGGAGTACACTCAGAATTTTATACATCTATTTCAGTGAATTTACTGCCCCTTCATCCAAAGTAGTTTTTACCTAAACTTATTTTTATTCCCAAGATCTGTATTATGAGATAGCTGTTTCTGCTCATTGATATGCCAAAGCAAGTCTAAGAGTGCTGAATCCTGACACTTATTCTATATTCCTATTCTTGCTAGGTTCCTCTCTTGGGGTGCTTTTTCTGTGCCTGTTTTTTGAAGGCCACCAGTCTGAAATGCAGTTTCCAGTTGATAGAGCTATATATGAGCTTATTTTGAAAACACACTAGTTGCCTTTGGGTCTAAGGTGCCCATTTGTAGTCCCTATGCACAACCCAGGAGCACCTTACTTTGCAATTTTCAAGTACTCAGCAAACTATGTATTGGAAGGAAATTTTGTCAACAATGCAGACAAATCAGCAAAAACTTAGGCATTTTCTCACCAGGAAATTGCTGCAACCTGAATCACCACCATGTTCCCCCAAATCTTTTTCCGTTTCATACTAGGTAGATCTATGTGACATCCCTGAGTATGGCTTCTGCTGGTGGATGTGAGCTGAGGTCTGTTTTCTCCCCTTTCCGGGCCTCAGCTAGTTCACGTTGCCTCCTGCTGATGAGGCTGCTTGCTTCCTTGCCAGGGACTTTTATTAGCTCCATATGGTATCCATAGCCTTCCCCAGAGAGATTGACAGTCACTTCCATGCCCTCCAGGGCCTGTGTTACATTTTTAATACAACCCTCTACTTAGTCCATCATGTAGCACATTGGGGATTCCCTCCTCTTGAACTTATCTCCTCTCAAGTGTCTAGACAAGCTTAGAAGACTCACTCCAGAGTGGGGTCATGGTGTCTCTTCACAGAGTGACAGATCCTTTTTTCTTCCTCTGTTGCTTTGGAATTGATAGGAGCTAAAGGCACTAACTTAATTTATAAGATGGAAACAAAACAAAACAAAACAAAGCAAAAAATCACCAAATCAGGAACAAGTACAAAATCCACCTGCCTCAATGTCTTCTTTCATCCTTTGATCTTTGGATCGGGCATTCACTCACTCACTCACTCACTCACTTGGCACTTATTTCTTAGGTGCCTACTGAAGGCAACACTGCAATGGTCTCTGGTAAGGCATTGCTTGTGTCAACATGGAATTTGGCCTATTAAATGACAGACAGATAAACAAAGCACAGAGCAATATAGGAAGTGCAGTTACACTAGAGAGCAGAAAAATAACACAGTACAGAAAGAGGGAGAAATGAGCTTCACAGGCTGGGGTTAGGACCGGAGAAAGTGATCCTGGAAATGGATGTTAAGGAATGAATAGAAGTGCAGAGAAAAGGATGTGCAGGAGATCTTTGTGTTATTCATTCAACTTTCCAGTAATTTCAAAATTAGTTCTAAATAAAAAGTTAAAAACTTACCAGGCCAATGGAGGTAAAGATGGGAGAAAGGCATTGAAAACATGTGCAAAAGCCCTGCCACTCACGTAGTGTTGCTAGAGCTTCAGGGTCACAGGGAAACAGCAGAGACAAAGCTCAATTTGAGTGTATGCAGTTGAATCTGGACAGATTTGGATTTCTGAAAGGGAGAGGTTGGAGAGTTTTAATTAAGCGAGTGGCAGGATGGGATTTTCTTTTTAGAAAAGCAGCTCTCTATGACTTTGTGGAAAATAGACTGATGGGGAAGAAGTAAGAGGTAGGGAAGGCATGTGAATGGATAGTGGTCCAGGTTAGAGGTGATGGAAATCTGTGTCAAGGAGGTGGCAATACCATTGACAGCAGAAAGATAAGTTCCTGAGACACTTAGAAGATAAAATTAACAGGTCTTAGTCACTGATGGGATTTAGAGAGTGAAGGGGAAAAGGTGTTAAAGATTTAGACTTATCTGGCCTGGTTGATTCAAGTTCATAGAAAAGGAAATCTGTGAGATGGACCAGGTCTAAAGGGAAGGGAAGATAATTACTTCTGTTTTAAGCAGGCTGAATCCGAGATGCCTATTGGATGTCTGAGAGAAGATGTCTAGTGGTAGCTGTACATATAAAACCCAGACTTGGAGGAAAGATAATAATACAGCCTGTAGATATGGATTTGAAAGTCATTAAGTATTAAGATTGTCATAACCTGGTATCCATGAATAGGCTTGAGGTGGCTCTCAAGCCTCATATGTGCATATGTGTATTCTCTTGGGTTAAGGGTCTGTGCTAAATATTTCCAGATGCCTCACCACACATACATATACCCCAGATCCATTCTCTGTCCTTATCCCTGTCCCCAAGAGGCTGATGTGTTCGGACTGTGTTACCCAACTCCCTTGCCATTTGACTTATGGTGAGGCACTGGCAGGAGATGAGAGGGAAGAAGAGAAAGGTTAGGGTATTTCTCCCCCCTGCTTTGGATCCCATATCTGGCAGAGGCTGTATTCCTCCAGGATTGTAGCTCCATGTCCAGAGTCCCCTTCCTCATGAAGCCAGAGCTCACATGCCACCAGTAACACTGTTTCCTCTCTTGTGCCCACAGTCCCTGGTGGAAACTACTTCCGGCTCTTGCTGTTCTCTTGATGCCTTGACATATCTTCCTGGTTGCCCGAAACCTACCCATATGTTCTAAGGAGTCCCTTCATTACAGTCTCTGTACCATCTGAGGTGGATTGTTTCTTGCCAGATTCCTGACTAATACATGGTCCATGTGTCTTTTTTGATGCTCTACTATGAACTCATAAGGAAAGAAAATTCTAACAAGCCATGGGAATGGTTGACCCCACCTACAGAGTGTGGCCTGTGGACTACAGTTGTGAGGACTGACAATTACCTTAATGGATTCTTATTTACCCTCATTTACCCTAAAACAGTTTGAGAGTCTAAGTGACAAGAACTTATCATTACCACATATCCCAGGTGAAACTAGACCCTGCAAGTATTGTCTCAAAACTCCAAGGACTGGCCTTGAATATTGCTGAGCTAAAAAGGAGAGGGAAATTTGCACAGAGTCTGAACTCTGGTATTACTCCCCTCCCCTTCTAAGCTCAGCAATATTAAGGAAGGCTGAATGTTACATTGATGGTGTCAATTTAACTTGCACATTCTTCTTATATTTTAGATGTTTATTTTGTCCTCTACTGTTTTGGTGGGGGGAGGCTGGGGAATCGTGACTAAATATTTAATAGTCAAGGAACCTGGGAATGCCCAGCTAAAACACTTCTTAGCAGAGCTTCCAAGAGAGCTCTATGCAAGCAGTGGCGGTGGACAGGATATCAAAGTGCTGCTTCAATAGCTGGGCCAGTACCTGGTGTTCCAGGGAAAACTTCAGTTCAAAACTTAAGCAGTGCCCCCTGCTCTCTTCAAATTTGACAGTACAGGTCAAGTAAGTCGAGTGTGGGTTTGTACATTTTAAGAAATAGTGACCTCACTATCTTAGTTCATTTTCTGTTGCTTATAACAATACCTGAAGCTGGGTAATTTATAAAGAAAAGATACTAATTTCTTACAGATCTAGAGGCTGGGAAGTTCAAGGTCAAGGGACCATGTCTGGTGAGGGTCTTCTTACTTGTAGGGACTCTGTGGAGGTGGTGCAGTGCATCACATGGTAAGAGGGTAAGAGCCTGCTAATATACTTCAAGTCTCCCTTTCTCTCTTTATAAAGCCATCAGTCCCACTTCCATGATAACCCATTAATAGATTAACCCATTAATAGATTAACCCAGCCCTTATGATCCAATCACCTCTTAAAGGCCCAACCTCTCAATACTGCAGTATTGGGGACTAAGTTTCAACATGAGTTTTGGAGGAGACATTCAAACCATAGCATGCCCCCAACATTAGAAAATATGATTCAGTCAGTAGCTCATGCTCTAACCAATCAGATTAACAACTCCTGTCTCTATTTCCCTCTCCGATGACACATGGGGTTGGCAGAAACAGGTCTGGTATAAGGAGAGACCTAAAAGCTCCCTCTCCCTGTACTCTCGTCAGTCTCCCTCCTGCCATATCTTTCTTGCTGACACTCTTAATCAGCATACTTTTTTCTTCCTGGCTTTTTGTTGAAAAGTGAAACATCAGATAACTTGGGGGCCATTCACCTTGTGTGACTATGTGTATAACCTGTTGCCAACCTTATAGGTAGTCAAATCAGCAATTCATCAGAAGTTGGCAGAATTGTTTCTGATGATGAGAATGGAGCCATTCACCTCTTTTCTTTTAAGGGGAATCAGGGAATAAAAATATTAGAGTTGGAAGAGACCCTAGAGATCATTGTGTTTACATTTTTATATGTACTTTTAACAGTCTTAGAAACCTGTATTCAAATAACATTTTAACAGTAAATCAATATGTGAACTAGGTCTTGTTCTGGTTGAAGTTAGTTGGGAGTCTGAGTCCACGTGAGAACACCCATGGCTCCTTCCCACAATCACTATTGTATGTGTGCTCCTGGGAACCCTGAATGCTTCACGAAGTCCACTTTGAAAACAATTTACTGTGCCACAGATGTTCAATGACCTGCTCACACAAGTTAAATGACCTAGATAGTTGGAGGACCTCCTGGATCTAGGAAATTGCCCTTTAATTCACAGTACTTTGCTTTTTTCCACACTGCCCCTTTAAATCTACATTCGATTCAAGAGTTACATCTGACACCTCATTCAGCACAGCCCTACACTTGTGATTTTCTATAAAGCTGTTTATCTAAGAAAACTTTTTTACATTTAAAATGGTGTGTGTGTGTGTGTGTGTGTGTTTGTGTGCACCAAAGAGTGTAGTAATTATGGTTTCTTTCTCACAGGTCATTGGCAAATTCTGCACAGGGAGTGCTGGCTTACAGTCTTAGCCAATGAGTATCTGGCTATCACCCATGCTGTACTTTCCTCATTTAGAATGACACCCCTAAGTTATTTATTTACTCTGCCATCGTCCTTCTGTATGTCACTATTCCTGCTGTGGTGGTTTTGACAATTATTGGCTGAAACATAGAATCCAAGTGATAGTACTGGGAGTACTGATAACATGAACACTTGGTGGTAAAAGGCAAATTTTATGGCAGCTCCAGAAAGAAAAAGAGAGTGAAGTTCAGAAAGTAATTAGAGATTGGTGGAAGTTCTTTGAAATATGAGGAATAGAAATCACTGCAGCCTGGGAAGATTAACTAGTAATTGTGTGGACAATAGTTGGAAAAAAGCTATTGCTGAGGCATATCTCAAGTTCAGCAGATATGGAGAGAAAAAGAAAAATGATTGCTTTATGTTTGATGTTGAGAACACAAATTCAAAAAGACTGTGCTCCAAGTATCCCCCATAGGATAGATTAATTAGTTCTCTGTTTTACCATTTCAAGGAACTTCTTTAAGCTAAATAGGGTGTTCACTTATCAGTCCAGATAAGGATACAGTAATCAATGCAAAGGAAAAGCAAAACTTTTTTTTCCATTTTTGTTGTCATATACTCAAAACAATTTTCAGCTCTGTTACAAGTGTGGGCTTAAACAATTCTGATCACATCAATTTAAATGGACTGTAAATGATACTTAAAAGTTTCTCATCAAGTTATTGGTATAGCCACTGACTCCAAAACAAATACTTTAGACTTAGCATGCAAAGATTGAATTTTTTTTGTTTGATTTTTAAGGAAAAACACTAGCTGGAACCAATTGTGTATAAGTTGAAGGTGATGAAAGTTTGAGAGGAACCTTAGAAATGCAATAAGGATGAAATATACTAACATGCTCTTAGAAGTCTTGGCAGATGAGAGATACTGAGTATCAATTTGCCTGAAGAAAAAAAAAATATATATATATATACTCTTTATATATATAAATATATATATTTATATATATATATTTATATATATAAAGAGTAGGTTTGGCTCAGTCTTACTGAGCCTCAGTTTCCTCTTTGGTTAAATTGGGCTAACTATACCTGTCTGACTTATCTCATAGGGTTGCAATGAGTACCCAATGGGATAGTGTAAGTGAACATTTCCTATGAATTTAGGAACTGTATTAGTTTGATTTTCCTGTTCTCAGACCATATGGAATCCTAAAGATCTAGCCAGATGTGGAGCTTTCCTCTTTCAAGAGAGTGTTTGATTGCACATCATACCGGGTAAACAACTATTAATATCAGAAAATTCTAGTAACAGTAACTTTTTACCAACATCCCCTAAAAAGTACCTTGAATGTATTTCTTGAAAGAGAAGTGAAGGAGCCAGTCCCCTTTAGGTTTTGAAATTCAAGAAAAGAATAAAGGGATATTTGAGTATGATTGGGACCAGGACAGTTTAAGCTAGTTCTTAATCTATTATGAATAGTGAAGCCTTAGACCTCATTGTAAAAATGACCTCCTTCTAGAATATGAAGTGGTACCCTTAAGATGTAACCATTTGTGAACTTAAAAAGAGAGAGAGATATATTTTTTTCCCATCGGAAAGCTTCCTTCTCAGTACAGTTAGAAATGAGAAGATCTGACCCCAGGGTAGTCCTCTTCATGTAACCTAAATATCAAATGGAATTGGTTGGTTGCAGAGCCAGGGTTTTCTTTGAATTCCTTAATGCAAAGAGGTAGTTCTTCTGGAATGTTCTCTGGTAGTGCATTTTATTTCCTTACCCAGCTGTGATGTAGAATTTCTTCTGTCTCCTCTGAAAGAGAAATTTACACTCTACTCATTTACTTTTGGCAAAACAGTCTCTATTTTAATACCTGTTTGAAAGTGTAAACACATTTTTTGTTGTTGGGGGGGGGGTGAATTATTCATGCAGTTTTCTTTCTTAAATCAGAACAATGATACTCCCTTGTTCCTTATTCGTAGGACGGGATTTCAGTTTGAACTCTTTCGGTTCCTGTTCCTGTACTGCACCTGATCAAGTTGTTCATTGGGTTTGCATCAGAGTTAAGATGCTCAAAAGTGATTCTAGGTTCCAATTGACTTCTTAGCTGTAAAATAATTTTTTTCTCACCGTTTTGGAGCAACCTTACATGCACATCTAGTTTGAGGTCACTTTCATGAAGACTATCAAGACCTATTAGAAGCACCCAAGAAACAGCAAGAGATATAGCATTTTTGGAGAGCAGTGTGCCATGTTCAAAAGCCTAAAATCATTTATTTCTAGCAATTGATTCCACACATATGCAAAACTATTAGCTACAATAAACAGTCAGCATTGTTAATTATAGAGAAAACCCAGAAACAAATGAAATGTCCAATATAAGGGTTACTTCAGGCAATTTCAAAAAATTGATAAGAACTAGCCATTTAAAATGATGCTGTAAAAATTGTATTTGTTGACTGAAAACCATTCCATAGAATTCCAAATAAAAGATTACACACAGTATGAATATGTGATCTGATTTTGGTATTAAAATATATATTATTTGTTTATATTGTTAAAAAACATAGGAAATGGTCTGAAAGGACACACATCAAAACATTATCAGTGTTTATCCCAGGTAATGGAAATGTAGGTAGTATTATTTTTTTCTTTTTGCCTGTTTGTTTGCTATTTTGTATTTTGGATTAGCCCATAGTGAACATGTATTACTTATGTCATAAAAAGTAATAAAAAACTATTTGGAATGATATGCACATCTTCAAACAGGGGAGTGTAGGAGAGGGAGGTGGTGGAAATTGACTGTAGATAGATTATCCTGATTTTAGGATTTTTAGGATTTCTCTTTTCAGCTTTGGGGGGGTAGAGCCTTAAAATATAAGTGTAATAACTATGGTTGTTCTGCATGTGTTTATCCTAAAGCTCAAACAGCCCTTGTAGAGTCACAGTTTTTGACTAACTAATCCCTACATTTTCATTCTAATTTTTCCATTTGCTTGTCAAACAAATATAGGTGCTATTCACTTCTAGAACATTTTTTTATTAGGTGTGTATCCACAAAATAATAGTTCAATGCATTGAGTGCTGACCATGTTCTAGATCTATAGTATGTACTTTACATGTATTTACTTACCTAATTCTAATAATACCATATGAGGTAGGTATTATTTTCTCTGTTTTACTGGTGAAGAAACTGAAACCCAGGGAAGGTGAGTCTTTGCTGGGAGTCATATAACTTTGTGGTAGATCTGGGATTTGGTTCAAGCAGGTTGGCTCCAGAGCCATACACACGTGTATCATGTGTGCTCCACTATATTTTAATATTTACCAAAGATATTGTGATAGTTAATTTCATGTGTCAACTTGACTAGATCACAGGGTCCCAAATATTTGGCTAAACATTAATTCTGGGTGTTTCTGCACTGGTGTTTCTGTCTGAGATTAGCATTTGAATCGGCTGACTGAATAAAGCAGATTGCCTTCTCTGAATGTGGGTGAGCATCATTTTCCGAGGGCCCAAATAGAACAAAAATGTGGAGGAAGGGAGAATTTGCTCTCTTTCTGCCTGACGGAGCTAGAATATCAGACTTCTCTTGCCCTCAACTGAGACTACACTTAGATCTTCAACCCGCCAGTTCTCCAAACTACACCACCAGCTTCCTTTGGGCTACGGTTTGTAGATGGCAGATCGTGGGTCTTCTCAAACCCCATAATCCTAATTGTTTGAACCAATTCTTATTCGTTCTATTTCTCTGGTGAACCCTGATTAATACAGATTTAATTAATAAAAATGTCTATTTTCAAAGGAAACTTCAAGCACCATCCCAGGCTATTCACCCGTGGATATATAAAGTAGGTAATATCTTTTTTAAATAGAAGAACAAAAATCCCAAAAGGGTTTTATTTTCACAAATGCCTTGTAAACAGCTTACAATTGAAACAAATTTCAATTTGTAATTTCTTCTCTTTCTGTTAATATCTGTGTGACACATTTCATGTAGATACCACAATATGCCTTACCCTAAGATAAACCTTCTTAGTGTGACCAACTGATTTAACATTTGTGTTCTTTGGAATATTTATATATTCAGAATATATATATATGTATATATATATATACACACACACACACATATATAATATAAACATTTGTGTAGTATAAGTAATTGCTTTTTCTTTTTTGTATGTAACCCCTAAATAACTAGAACCAGCAAATTCACTCTGTTTTCAAGGGTTTAGTTTATTATCACCTCATATCTTCTTTTCAGAAAAGACAGTTATCAAAAGCATCTCAAATTTAGGCTTTCACTGTGTAATGTCAAATTCAAACACTAGGAAAAGAAATTTATGCTTACAAAAATCTCATTGTGCAGGATATTTTAAAAACTACTTGATATCCTGGAAAGAAACAACATTTTTACTCTTTAATGTTTAGACTTCTTTAATGATCTTCACACCAATTTATTTGCACAAACTTAAAAATGTACTTTTTCTCTATTTTTGTTTCCATATCTATATCTTTTTATCTTGGCCTCTTTCCTTTCCCTTTCTTCCTCTTTTTTGTTTAGTTTTAGCCCTTTTATTTTTTCTCCTACTAATAATTCCTTTCACATATTAATAATATAGATAAAGATAATGTATGCAAAAAATCTGGTTCTAAAGATTTTTAAAAATAACAATACTTTTAATGGGAATGAGTGAATACTGTTTTCTAAGAATAAAAAACAAAGCCACGACAGGACTTTCAAAATGACCTGAAATAGAGAAATGGCTTTTTCAGTAAAGATTGTATTTTGATTGTTGGTAACAGAAAAACTGACTAAAAAATGGCTTAAACAAAGATATTTTTTCTTCATATAACAAGTGCAAAGGCAGGCAATCTCTGGCATTACTTTAGCAACTCAATGATATCAGGGCCAAGGTCAACATAATTCTCTTGACCTTTTCCACCTAGTGGTAAGACGGTTATTGCAGCTTCAGCCATTAAACCCACATTCAAGGTAGGATGAAAGAAAGCACATTTATCAGGACAGCAAAATGGTCCTAGATATTCTCTGCATATCTCTGTTTCATTGACACAACCATGTGACAGGGTCAATTGTAGGTACACAGGACACTGGGAAATACATTTAGTCACTAAATTTGCCAATTGAATAATAAATCAGGTTTCTCTTAACAGAAAAGGAAAAATGAAGATCAGATGGATGTATTAGTTAGATATTTCTAGACCAATAAATTACTCCAAAATCTCTTTTTTTTTTTTTTTTTTTTTTTTTACCTGTGCCCTTTGGCCAACATCTCCTCCTTTTCTATACTCCCCAGCTCTTGGTAACCACAGTTCTACTTTCAGCTTCCATGAGTTTGAGTTTTTAGATTCTACATACAAGTGAAATCATACATTAGTCTTTCTGTGTCTGGATTATTTCAGTTAGCATAATGTTCTCCAGGTTCACCCATGTGATCACAAAAGGCATGATTTTCTTCTTTGTCATGGCTGAATAATATTTGATTATATATGTATATAATATTCACACATTTTCTTTATTCATTCATCCATTGATGAACACCTAGGTTGTTTCCATATCTTGAGTCTTGTGAATAATACTGCAATGAACATGGGAGGGCAGATATCTCTTCAAGATAGTGATCTCATTTCCTGTGGATCTATACCCAAAATGCATTGCTGTATGGTGGTTCTATTTTTAATTTTTTGAGGAAACTTCCTCTGTTTTCCATAAAAGCTATACCAATTTACATTCCCACAAAGAGTATACAAGGGCTTCCTTTTGTCCACATCCTTGCCAACACTTGTTACCTTTTGACTTTTTCATAATAGTCATCCTAACAGGTGTGAGGTGATGCCTCATTGTGATTTTGACTTGTATTTCCCTGGTAATTAGTTGTATTGTACATCTTTTCATATGTGAATTGGCCATTTGTATATCTTCTTTGGGAAAATTTCCTATTCATGTCCTTTGCCCGTGTTTTAATTGTGTTATTTGTTTTTTGTACTACTGAGTTGTCTGAGTTCCTTGTATATTTTGGATATTAACCCCTTATCACATATATGGTTTGCAAATATTTTCTCCCAGTTCCTGTTGTCTTTTCCTTTTGTTGATTGTTGCCTTTGTTGTGCAGTAGCTTTTTTAGTTTGATGTAGTTGTACATATTTCTTTTTACTTTTGTTGCCTATGCTTTTGATGTCATATTCAAAATTATTGCCAGAAGTAGTGTCAAGGACCTTCTTCTCTATATTGTCTTCTAAGAGTTTTATGGTTTCTGATTTTACATTTTAGTCTTCACTTCATTTCAATTTAATTTTTGTGTGTGGTGTAAGACAAGGATCCAATTTCATTTTTTTTTTTTTGCATCTGTATATTTAGTTTTCCCAATACCATTTATTGAAGAGACTTTTATTTCCCCATCATGTATTCTTGGTACCATTGTCAAAGACACATGCATTTTATCTCTGGGCTCTCTATTCTGTTCCACTGGTCTATTTGTCTGTTTTTATGCCAGTACCACACTTCTTTTGATTAGTAATATAGGTTGAAATTAGGGAGTATGATGCCTCCAGCTTTGTTCTTCTTTTTCAAAATTGCTTTGGCTATTTGATGTCTTTGTGGTTCATACAATTTTAGGATTCTTTTTTGAACTTTTGTAAAAAATGCCATTGGAATTTTGACAGGTATTACATTGAATCTGTAGATTGCTTTGGGAATGGATATTTTTGTTGCTTTGCCTCAAACGTGTTTGTCACCCCTTTTCCCCTGGGTGATGGAGCTGCCAAAGATTACTCAAAGCCCATCTCTTCTGAGCAGTGAGAAGCCCCCAAAAGGGGTTAATCTCCTGAAACCCTCAAGAGAGAGGCATTCTTTCCATTTGGGAAATTAACCATGAATTGGGGCTCTCTTCCTGCATTTGTTCTTCAGACCAGGAAGTTACAGGAAGAGAACATAGGTGGGGTTTTTGCTAAGTATAGTTTAACAAGTTTAACAATAGAAGCTGGTAACATTCAGTAAGACAAACAAGGTGACCGTCTATAATGCAATTTGCAACAAAAGCTTGATTTTAGCAAACATTTTCTTCTTACAGCAATTTCCCAGTATCTTTACATATCAATCAGTAACCTGTCTGTCTTTGAGCCAGCAACCTTGCTGTGTCACAATTCTTTATCTTACAACAGAGACTATAGCCTGGGGAAAATTTCCTGTCCTTTGGAAGATCAATATTTAAAGCTGCAAGGCTTTGGAAAACCAGGCCCTGTGAAGTACATTTGCTTTATGCATACTCCACATATTTTAATGCTATTAGCTCTTCTAATCCAAGACAATGGGTTATCTTTCCACTCACTTGTTTGTATCTTCTACAATTTCTTTCATCAATGTCTTAAAGTTTTTGGTTTGCATATCTTTTCCCTTGGTTAAATTTATTCCTAAGTATTTTATTTATCTCACACTTTGTGTAGATCAGGAATTCAAGAGTGAATTGACTGGGTGGCTCTGGCTCAAGGTCTCTAGTAAGTTGTACTCAGGATGTCAGCAGGGCTGTAGGTATCTAGAAGCTTGTCTGGGGCTGGGGACCCTCTTCCATGATGGCTCATTCTCTGTTGTCAGGTGACCCCAGTTTCTTACCATATGGGCCTCTCCATAGGCTACACAGTTTGTTTTTTTCCTTCTTCTTTTTTTGTTTTTTAGCTCCCATTTGTGAGTGAGGACATGNTATACCCAGCAGTGGAATTACTGGATCATGTGGCAGTTCTATTTGCAGTTGTTTGAAGAACCTCCATACTATTTTCCATAATGACTGCACTAATTTACAGTCCCACCAACAGTATGGGAAGGTTCCCCTTTCTCCACATTGTAGCCAGCATTTGTTATTCTCTGTCTTTTTGATAATGACCAGTCTCACTGGTGTGAAATGAGATCTCAATGTGGCTTTGATTTGCATTTCCATGATGTTGAGTAATGTTGAGCATGTTTTTCATGTTTCTTTTGGCTATTTGTATATCTTCCTGTCAGAAATGCCTATTTAGCTCATTTGCCAATTTTTTTTTAAACTAGGTTACTTGTTTTTTTACTAGGTTGAGTTCTCTGTATATTCTGGATATTAATCCCTTTCCAAATGCATAATTTGCAAATAACTTCTCTCATTCTGTAGGTTGTCTTGTCACTCTGTTAATTGTTTATTTTACTGTGCAGAAGCTTTTTAATTTGTTATAATTTTTTTCTTTTGTCACCTATGCTTTTGGGGTCTTATTCATAAAGTCTTTGCCCAGACCTGCTTCCTGAAGTATTTTCCCTATGTTTTAAGAGTTTACATCATGAAAATGTCCATGCTACCTAAAGTGATCTACAGATTCAATGCAATCCCCACAAAAATACAAATGACATTCTTCACAGAAATAGAAAAAAATAAGCCTAATATTCATATGGAACAGCAAAAGACCCTGAATAGCCAAAGCAATCCTGAGCAAAATAATAAAGCCAAAAGTATAACACTACCTTACTTCAAATTATACTACAAAGCTAGAGTAANGCCTCTTCAATAAATGGTGCTGGGAAAACTGGACATCCATATGTAGAAGAATGAAACTGGACCTGTACCTCTCTCGATATACCAGAATCAACTCAAAATGGACTACAGACTTAAATATAAGACCTAAAATTATAAAACTCATAAAGTTTTAATTCAAGCAAAATTAATCCTTCTCACAATATGCCTCAAGTGAATGTGGTTTTGTAGACTGACTTACCAAAGTGCTC
>NW_007732384.1:38788-40394 GCF_000696425.1 Galeopterus variegatus | reverse complement strand
CTTGCTAGGAATGCCACAATAATGTACCATAAAATGGGTGGCTTAAAGAACAGAAAATTATTGTCTCAGCCAAATTAGTATGTACACAGATTGAAGTGTACTTATGTGATGTAGCTAAACTTACTTCTATGCCAAATATCCTAATGTCGTTTCTTAATATGAATCACTGAGAACCCATATGATAAGGAAGCATATTTAGTTTCTTTTTTGAATGATCTCATTGGCTCTAATAGATAGCATTTTTATAGATTATATGTTATCTTCACAACATAGATTTACCTAATTACTCTTTTTATCCAAAATTATAGTTTTGCTTTTTATAAGTTAACATTATCATAGAAGAACAGCCTTTAAAGACCTTGGAAATAGAGTATTAGTGTAAGGTTTAAAAGAAAAATGGCAGCATTAAAAAAGTGTCAGCTCTTATATGTATATGGTTTTTAAGAACATAAACTTACAACATTTAAACTCTTAGGTCATACTTGCCAATAAATGATTTTTTGTTAACAGTGCTCTATAACCTTTTAGAAATTTGCCAATAGGGTGAAGATACTCCTTAACAGTCTGCTAGTCTGCCAGAAGTGTCAGAGCTCAGGATTTCTGCTTTTTAATTGCCACATTCAAGGTCTAATTATTTTCTCTATGTTGAGGCAGGAGAACTGTAATGAGGAAGTAAAATCATTAAACACCAGTGAGTAAGGGAACAGAGTCTTCCTGAATTCTGCTGTGAATTAGCTTCCCCAGCATAGCGGTGTCCATGGCTAATTTCTATCTGAATGTCTCCTTCTCAGTCCTTTGAGAGGTCATATATAATATAAAGAAAGACTATGCAACTCTTGTAGTCTTTAAAGAGAAGGGGAGATGATGAATTAAAAGACTATTGTTACATCTGGACTTATGGACCNCGGTGTCCATGGCTAATTTCTATCTGAATGTCTCCTTCTCAGTCCTTTGAGAGGTCATATAAAATATAAAGAAAGACTATGCAACTCTTGTAGTCTTTAAAGAGAAGGGGAGATGATGAATTAAAAGACTATTGTTACATCTGGACTTATGGACCGTTAGTAGTTAAGAGTTTATTAACCTCAAAGTGTCCAAGTGTTCTATAAGTGAGTAAGACACTGTACAAGTCAGGCTACATATGTGATAAAAGTTGCCATTTGAATAAGTGACCTAGAAATATGTTGTGCTGGACAGATTTCATACTTTTTCAATGCCCAGAATTCAGATACTTAGATTTCTTTAAAACTTATTTTGCTGCTTTAAATGTAATTAATTATACTGTCTTTCACAGTTATTTTTTTTTTCTGTAATTCTCAGCTGTTTTAGAAAACTGCCACAATGTCCAAACCTCTCAAAATCAGGATTTACCAGTGCAACTATTACAAGGCTAAGAAATCACAAACATTTGATTCTGTAAGAATATATGTGCATACCTGTGTGTATATGATGCAGAATCTTAGTATACAGCATGCTGAATAAATTGTATGTGTGTTTGTGTGCATGTATTTACCACTTATGAAGGAGCATATACATGACAGAGATTGAATTAAGTGCTTTCCAAATTATCTCATTTATATTTATAATAATTATCTGATGAAGGTGT
>NW_007732384.1:33504-38078 GCF_000696425.1 Galeopterus variegatus | reverse complement strand
GAGCAGGAGATTGGGTTATTTCTGTGATCACATTGATAATTCCAGTAGGAGAATCCTAGTCACAATGAGTCCCTGGAGTCCATCCAGTCTGGCAGCCTTAATGCTGGGCTCTGTGGAACTGAACCACATGTGTGTGGGAGAGAGTACAGCTGGATATTGCCCTGGCCGCTCAACAGCCAGTATTTCACAGACTTACTAAAGAACACAGGCTGAACAAACCTGAAGCCACAGAGGAAAAGGAAACATCAGAGGAGCAAACCATTGCCTGGGGTGGGGAGTTCCTGGAGCCAAAGAGTGGGGTCACATAGCCCATAGTCTGGACTCAAGGGAAATGTAAGTCACCAGCGGAAGTGATCATCCACATCTTGGGTCTTCTAACTAGTTAAGATGACTAGTTTAATATGTTTGAGCCTCAGTTTTCATACCTGCAAAATGGAAATTATAGTATTCTCTCATAGGGTTGTTGGTGAAGATGAATGAGATAATGTAGATGAAAGGAACTTCAACACAGTGCCTGGCCTACAACAGAGATAATAATAATAACAATGCCCTTTGTAGCCACGTGTGACAGAGATATTGGCCCAGTAGTTCTCAAATACATTGTTTCAGATTTGTCACTGGAGTCTCTGCTTGAACCTGTGATCTTTCTGACAGGATGAACCTATTAGAGCTCCCCCTACAAATTGGATATTTTTCATTGCTTCTATCAAGATCTTTTTGGAGATGAGCATATGTTTTTATAACATTTTGCTATTTGAAAGCTTTTTCTTGAGTATAATACACATATGAGAATATACATATATCAGGCACAGAGCTTGATGAAATTTTACCAACTGAACACTTTTGCAGCCAGCTCCCACTTGAGAACATTTCCTCCAGTCACTACGCTCCCTCAAGGAAGTGTATCCTGAGCTAATACATTGGTTTTTCCAGTTTTTGAAATTTAAACAAATAGAACCACAGTTTGCAGATTTTTATATCTCAGTTCTTTCAGTCACCATTATGTCTATGAGACTCATCCATGTTTTGCATGTAGCAGTGCTTTGTTCTTTTTTTAACTGCTATTTAATATTTTATTGTATGAATATGGCACAATTTATCCATTTTCCTATTGATAGACATTTGAGTAGTATCCAGTTTGGGGATATTACGAACAGAGATTCTATAACTATTCTTTTTCATGCCTTTTAGTGTACGATGGATGCATTCTTGCTGAATATACACCTAGGTTTGAGATTGCTAGGTTGTAGTATGCATATGTTTAGCATCTTTTCAAAAGTGTGGGTATCAATTTACATTCCAACCAGCAGTGTACTGGTTTGTTTTTTTTTTTATGTTTAGCATCTTTTCAAAAGTGTGGGTATCAATTTACATTCCAACCAGCAGTGTACTGGGTTTTTTTAAAAAAAAATAATTATTCTACCTGCATTGTGATCACTTTAAGGCACCCAACTGAGCAGAATGCATCTGTCCTAAGGGCTGGTCCTTGCGGATACTAGTTCCCATAAAGATGGCTGAGAGCAGGACATGCCCTGTATGTGTGAGAGGCTGGAGAGCCATCAGAACCATGCATTCCGGCTTCTGTTTTATGGCTTGATATAGTTTGATGGCAGTCCTTAACAGCTGTGGATTTATTTTTCTAATGTTTTCTTGGAAACTGAAACGAGTTTGAAAGCAGCCTGGTTCATATAGACCACACAAGTAAGAAGAGGCGTATTAGATAACACAAATATAGCCTAGAGTGGCGCCAGAGAACAAAAAAGAAAGAAAACTAACTTCTTAGGTAACTAGTGGACCCAGGCATGAAATGTAGTAATATGCTGTTTAAACATAAAAGGGTAAGAAAACCTGTTTGAAATTGTAGAAGTGTCTGACAGCTAGTGTAAAGAATGTCTGAGTTTTCATGCTGACATCCTCCTATGCTGAGAACAATTTTGGCTTCTCAGGTGGTCTCCAATTTTAGTAACGAGGAGAAAAATGGGTTATAAATATGAGATCTTGTGTTAATTCAAACCATTCACAAACCTTTGGATTTTGGGGAAAGTCATGCTAAAACCGCAAACCAGCAGGAATGAGTAAAAGTTTCAATAATGGATTGAGCATCTAATGAGCTTGAAGTCTAACACATTTCTCTCCTACTTCATGCTCAAAACCCGGCCAGTTGTGCCAGTTGTGATTTTCACCATCATGTTTCCCACAGGTTGTTGCCAGAGAAGCTACGTAACTTGTCCAAGGTCCCAAAGTTTGCAGATGACAGAGCCATTTTAAATCAAGGTTCATCGGATTTTTTAGTCTCATTTGCCAGAGAGGCATAAATGGGAGTAGTGTGTTTTGTCAGTAAACAGCAGGCAAACTGTAAAATATTCTCTGATAGACATTACAAGTGGTCTTTAAATCTCCATCACTCTCCTGTCTTTGGAAGGAGTAACTGAACATCAGCTGGCTCTTTCACCTTCTGCCTTCTTAGAAAGGCAAGCCACGCCTAGACAAATTACTGTCTGTTGTCCTCCCACCTCCCTGTCTGTATCCATCTCTGTTCCCTTATGTTTTAATTTTCTAGCCCCTTCCTCTCCCATCTAGTGACCTTGTCTGTAAAATGGGCCTCAAGTTGTCCATAACTCTTCACTAACATGCCCTACCCAGCCCAGACCCCAAATGAATGCAGGAGGATCGTCAGACAGGGGAGCAAAGTGTGGAATTTATGGTAGTTTGGGGGAATGATTTTAACGTTGACAGGTCTTCCTATGGCCTGCTGGAATCACATCAGAGCCATCAAATTGTGTTGTTTTTCAAGATACAGTTAAAGTGACTTGGGGTGTGCTCTTCTGTGTCTCTCACTTAGTGATCTTTATCGTGAAGCTTGAGCTTAAGGTAGATAGGAACTGGTAGCCCAGGTGAAGAAAGTGTTTCAATTCCTTGCAATATCTAAATCAGTACTTGAATGATGTAGTTGGATAGTACTTTCATAATCATGCAACCCAAGCACCTCATTTAATGATTGAAGTTCAAAAAGTTAAATCCAAGAATGCTAAGTTAGGGGGGAGTAAGGACTAGAATGAAAATATCCCAATTCATAGTACAGTCCTCTTTGATTTTTAAAAAATTTGTTATAATCTCACAGATGAGTAAAATTAAGCAAAATGAAGCTAGCTAATAGGCTCTATTTGCAGCACCAACCAAAAAAAAAAAAAAAAAATACATGAGTCAGCATTGGATTGGGTAGGATTATGGGTGGGAGAAAAAATTGTCAGATTTGTTCTACAAAAAGTCATCATTAGATGTCTTCACTCTAAGCTCAGAGTGTACATAAAGCAATCTGCTGCTCACAGCATGTCCATGACAATTTATTTCTCTTCCTAAATCAGAATTGTGGTTATCTAATTTCCCATTCTCAATCCCAGTTCATTCGTTCCCCATGTGTAAAAATGTAGTTTTTCTCCCTTTGTAGATTCACTGCACCTTTTATCTTTCAAAAGGTAATAACTGCAATGCTTTTATTGGCCTTCATGTGATTATGTACTCACATGCCAAGATCACATTTGCAGTTCCTCTAATTGCTACTGAGAAGCTGTAAAGGAGTCTCTGGACTTTTGTCATCATCTGCAGGTCCTCATCCACCCAGCCTTCACAGCAGGCTGGCAACGCAAGGCATTTAGTCAGAAGGTCACAATGGCCCAACTGTTCTCTGTTATTCAAAATGAGATTTAACTGGGACTTCACGTCATATCATACACCATAACCCAGATTTCTTATTTATGGTAGGTTTATATTGTTAAGCTGTATAGTAAAAGTAAAATTTCATTTGCCAAATTTTCCTTAGCAGAATGTTTAATAGGTTGACAAATAATAGGTTTTAAGATAGCTTACTAATCTTTATATTCTCTGTATTCTTTATATCCTCTTTTTTAAATCTACTCTAGACCTTCTATTTTAAAACTTTATATCTTAAATAATTGCCAGTCATTATTTAGTAAATCATTATATTCTGCATTTGCTTTCATTGCTTATATTTTAACAAATTTAATAAAGACAATGGAATATATAGTTTGTAGTTTGTTTACTATGGGCCAAGACCTGTGTTAAGCAATTAGATTATTTCATTTCGTCCTCATCTTAACCCTATGAGATAGGTATCACTGTCACCATTTTAGAGATGAAGAAACTGAGGCTCAGAGAGATGGGGTCATTGTCCCAATTTCACATGTAAAAAGATGGTCAAATTAGGGTTCATGATCAGAACTATCTGACATTAAAGTGCTCTTAAAAGTGAGAGCATATTATACTGTCTTTGAAATTGGTGACCTTTCTTCTTTGTTCCATATTCACATGGACCATTTTATCTACAAGAAAACAAAAAAAAAAAAAAACAATGAAAAATACCATGATTCATAATGTAATTGCCAGTGAACTGACAGTGATGAAACGAAAGCATGAGTGCAAGGAGCTGCACAAGGCTGGCATTAGTCGGTCAAAATCTAATCAGACGCTAGCAATGGGCTATTTTCACAAGATCTAGCATCATTATAGAACACTTTTTCAAGATAACAGAATTTTATTGATTCAAATATTGAAAC